>NC_064817.1:46760915-46804971 GCF_023721935.1 Panthera uncia
CAGTCACGAGTCTTATAGGTCTCCCTTTATATGTGAGGGCACGTTTATCCCTTGCTGCTTTCAGAATTTTCTCTTTATCCTTGTATTTTGCCAGTTTCACTATGATATGTCGTGCAGAAGATCAATTCAAGTTACGTCTGAAGGGAGTTCTCTGTGCCTCTTGGATTTAATGCCTTTTTCCTTCCCCAATTCAGGGAAGTTCTCAGCTATGATTTCTTCAAGTACACCTTCAGCACCTTTTCCTCTCTCTTCCTCCTCTGGGATACCAATTATGCGTATATTATTTCTTTTTAGTGTATCACTTAGTTCTCTAATTTTCCCCTCATACCCCTGGATTTTTTTTATCTCTCTTTGTCTCAGCTTCCTCTTTTTCCATAAGTTTATCTTCTAGTTCACCTATGCTCTCCTCTGCCTCTTCAATCTGAGCCGTCGTCGTTTCTATGTTGTTTTGCATTTCGTTTAAAGCGTTTTTCAGCTCCTCCTGACTGTTCCTTAGTCCCTTGATCTCTGTAGCAAGAGATTCTCTGCTGTCCTCTATACTGTTTTCAAGCCCAGCGATTAATTTTATGACTATTATTCTAAATTCACTTTCTGTTATATTATTTAAATCCTTTTTGATCAGTTCATTAGCTGTTGTTATTTCCTGGAGATTCTTCTGAGGGGAATTCTTCCGTTTGGTCATTTTGGATAGTCCCTGGAGCGGTGCGGACCTGCAGGGCACTTCCCCTGTGCTGTGGTGTATAACTGGAGTTGGTGGGCGGGGCCGCAGTCAGACCCGATGTCTGCCCCCAGCCCACCGCTGGGGCCACAGTCAGACTGGTGTGTGCCTTCTCTTTCCCTCTCCTAGGGGCGGGATTCACTGTGGGGTGGCGTGGCCCGTCTGGGCTACTTGCACACTGCCAGGCTTGTGGTGCTGGGGATCTGGCGTATTAGCTGGGGTGGGTAGGCAAGGTGCACGGGGGCACGAGGGGCAGGCTTAGCTCGCTTCTCCTTTGGGTGAGCCACTTCAGGAGGGGCCCTGTGGCAGCAGGAGGGAGTCAGGCCCGCTGCCGGAGGTGTGGCTCCGCAGAAGCACAGCGTTGGGTGTTTGTGCAGAGCAAGCAAGTTCTCTGGCAGGAACTGGTTCCCTTTGGGATTTTGGCTGGGGGATGGGCGACGGAGATGGCGCTGGTGAGCGCCTTTGTTTCCCGCCAAACTGAGCTCTCTCGTCCCCGGGGCTCAGCAGCTCTCCCTCCTTTTGTCCTCCAGCCTTCCCGCTTTCGGAGCAGAGCTGTTAACTTATGACCTCCCAGATGCTAAGTCGCGCTTGCTGTGGGAACACACTCCGTCCTGCCTCTCCACTTTTGCCAGCCAGACTAGGGGGCTCTGCTTGGCCGGCAGGCTGCCCTTCCGCCCCGGCTCCCTCCCACCAGTCCGTGGAGGGCGCACTGCCTCGCCGCCCTTCCTACCCTCTTCTGTGGGCCTCTCGTCTGCGCTTGGCTCCGGAGACTCCGTTCTGCTAATCCTCTGGCGGTTTTCTGGGTTATTTAGGCAGGTGTAGGTGGAATCTAAGTGATCAGCAGGACGCGTGGTGAGCCCAGCGTCCTCCTATGCCGCCATCGTCCTATCTCCCCATACTTTTTTTTTTTGTAATTTAAAGAAAAAGAGGTAATTAGGAAGCCCCAGCATAGGTTTGTTGGAAATTTTATACCTAGCTGATGCCATCTAGGTGTCTAAAGTGATGGCTTACTTTGCTAGCGAACTAAATGGTTGAAAGAATAATTATTAATAATTCTTCGGTAAAAAGCATTTAGTACCCATACAACTTTTCTTTATTAAAGTGTATTTGTTCATATGTAGGAGTATTTTCACAGTTTCCACAAAAAATATGTATCAAAGAGCATACACATTAAAGTTTTGATATTGCTAAAATAGTATTAAATATTGCAATCTCGGGGAGCCTGAGTAACTCAGTCAGTTAAGTGTCCAACTCTTGATTTTGCCTCAGGTCATGATCTCATGGTTAGTGAGATTGAGCCCCATGCTGGGCTCTTCACTGACAGCATGGAGCTTGCTTGGGATTCTTTCTCTCCTTCTCTCTTTGCCCCTCCCCCTTGCCCTCTCTCTCTGTCTCCATCTCAAAATAAACATTAAAAAATTACACTCTCATAAACAGTGTATATCTCACCACATCTTTCTTAAAATTGAAGATGATGGAGACTTTTAATTATTGGAAGTATGATCGGCTAAAAGTGGTATCTCATGTTGAATTATATTCCCGTGATAGTAATGAAATCAACTTATTATTATTATTGAACATTTATATTTTGTCTTTCTTTTTATTATAAGAGTTGTCTTTCTTTGACCATTCTTCTATTGAGTTATTTGTGCTTCGATATTACCATATTAGTGTTTTGTACATTCTGGAAGCTAAGAATGAATCCATAACATGTCTTTAAAGTGTTATCACATTCTATATAAACTCTTTCCGCTGGGAGGAAAAGAGACTGAGTCTATCAGGGAGACACCAGAACAATCTGGCATGCCATAGGTGGGTGATTGGAAACTGGGGGAGATAAAATGGGCCAAGTAGGCCTGGAGGGAAGGGACCCTCTTCTGTGCAAAGACAAAGTGAAGAGAAAGAGAGGCTGGGGAAGTGTAGTACTGTCTTTGGACAAGATAAAAACCTCTTTGACTGGGACAGAGAGGGATCCCATCTCTAACTGCGGGGCTTTCTCTGGACTGGGTCCAGGTGCCCTGTTAGCACACCTGGGGAGAAGGGGAGTCACCCCCAAGCTCAGTGTCTAGGTCAGGGGTGCGGTCCACAGTAGGAGAAAGTGGTCCACTCCCTGAAGTGCTGTGGGACAGGACAAAACAAGCCAGAACCACATATCTGGCAACATGGAGAGGTGCTTCCCCAGTGCCAGGGTGCACAGAGTGGGAGTTAGAATTCCAGCCAAGCGCCAGGGCACGGGAGTCGGGGGAGGGAGACAGACTGCCATGTCTGTGCCCACAGCACAGCGAGGACAACTCCAAAGACGTGATTTGGATCACCGGGCCTGTGGAGAAGAGACTGGGAGGTCGCCATTATGCCCTCCCCCCGCCCCCACCAAGGCTGGGCCTCAGGAATCGGTCCATGGGGCCCAGAATGGAGGCGGGACCCACCTACACCAAAACACGGCCTTCTGCCGCCAGGTAACTACTGGAGCAGGATGGACACTGAAGAACCAGACAGCCCCCTCCTCTAGACTAGCACTACTGCATTCCCTGCATTAATTCTTGGACAATTCTTGTTATTTAGATATATTCATTCTTCTTTTCTCCTACTTATCATTTCCCTCCTCTAGGCTGGTTACTCTGGTTGTTGGTTTGTTTAAGCAGACAAATTTAACGCATTCTCTTGAAACAGGTTCTACACCTCCTTCTTTACTTTCCTTTCCCTCTCTCTGGAATAATCAAGCCATCTAGTTTCTCTGTCTCGTTAACTTTATCTTCATTTCTTCTTCTCTGTCTCCTTCTTTATTTTCCTCTCTCTCTCTATGGATTAGGCCATTTAGTCTCTCTGCCTGGTTAATGTTTTTCTTTTTCCCCTCACCTGTCATTTATGTCTTTGTATATGCTCTTCCATCAGCACCGCCTCCACCCTGTTCTTTACCTGTAGATGGTGTTTCTGGTTTTTTCCTTTTGGATGGTTTTTGTTTGTTTGTTTGCTTTAATTTGTTTGTGTGTTTGCATGTTTTTGTTTCCTGTTGGTTTCTCTGGTTGTTTTCCTTTCCAGGGCTACATCAAGGAACAAATCAAAGCACACCTGGTGGAGAGTCCAAGAGTAGGGAAATAAAATAACCAAAGTCACAACAACAGAGAGCAAGTAACAATCTTCAAAAAACATCTCCTGAAGGGCAAGGCCCTGGACAGTGTATGACCCCCCCCCCTTTAATATAGCAGTGCTCCCAGGGGCAGAGCACATGAAAAGCTTTTAAAACTAGTAAGGGACAGAAAAATAGCTAAAATGATGAAACAGGAGAATTCTTCTCAAAGGAAATTCCAGGAAGAAGCGACAAATGAATTGATCAAAACAGATATAAGAAATATAACTAAACAAGAATTTAGAATAATAGTCATAAAATTAATCACTGGGCGTGAAAACAGCATAGAAGAGAGCAGAGAATCTACTGCTACAGAGATCAAAATAGTCATGATGAATTAAAAAATGCTGTAAATTAGGTGCATAATAAAATGGAGGCAGCCACAGCGTGGATGGAAGAGGCAGAGGGGAGAATAGGTGAATTAGAAGATAAAATTATGGAAAAAGAGGAAGCTGAGTAAAAGATTTAAAAAATCCAGTATCACGAGGGGAAAATTAGCAAATTAAGTGATTCAATCAAATGGAACAATATCCGTATCATAGGAATTCCAGAAGAAGCAGGAAGATAAAGGGGCTGCAAGGTGTACTTGAACAAATCATAGCTGAGAACTTCCCCAATCTGGGGAAGGAAACAGGTTCTGAAATCCAAGAGGCACAGAGAACTCCCTTCAGACATAACTTGAATCGATCCTCTGCATGACATATCATAGTGAAACTGGCAAAATACAAGGATAAAGAGAGAATTCTGAAAGCAGCTAGGGATAAATGGGCCTTAAAATACAAAGGCAGACACATAAGGGTAGTAGCAGACCTATCTGTGGAAACTTGGCAGGACAGAAAAGAATGGGAGTAAATTTTCAATATGATGAAGAGGAAAAATATGAAGCCAAGAATCCTTTATCCAGCAAATCTGTTATTCAGAATACAAGGAGAGATAAAGGTTCCCCCCCCCCAAAAAAAAAACAAACACTGAAGGAATTCATCACCAAAAACCAGCCCTACAAGATATCCTAAGGGGGACCATGTGAGTGAAATGTTGCAAGGACCACAAAGGACCTGAGACATCACTACAAGCATGAAAACTACAGATAGCACAAAGACTCTAAACCGATATCTTTCAATAATGAAACTAATGTAAATGGACTAAGTGCTCCAACCAAAAGACATAGGGTATCAGAATGGAAAAAAAAAACCACCAAGACCCATGTATTTTCTGTCTATAAGAGACACAATTGACACATGAGGACACCTTCAGATTGAAAGTGAGGGGGTGGAGAACTATCTATCATGCTACTGGAAGTCAAAAGAAAGCTGGAGTAGCCATACTTATATCAGACAAACTAGACTTTAAATTAAAGGCTGTAACAAGATATGAAGAAGGGCATTATATAATAATTACAGGGTCTATCCATCAGGAAGAGCTAACAATTATAAACGTCTATGTACTGAATTCGGAGGAACCCAAATATATGAAACAATTAATCATAAGCGTAAGCAACCTTATTGATGAGAATGTGGTAATTGCAGGGGACGTTAATACTCCATTTACAACACTGGACAGATCATCTAGACAAAGAGTAAAGAAACAATGGCCTTGAAAGATACATTGGACCAGATGGACATGACAGATACACTTAGAACTCTACATCCCAAAACAGCATAATATAGTTTCTTCTCGACTGCACGTGGGACATTCTCCAAGATAGATCACGTACTGGGTCACAGAACAGCCCTTCATAAGTATAAAAGAATTGAGATCATACCATGCACACTTTCAGACCACAATGCTATGAACCTTGAAATCAACCACATGAAAATATCTGGAAAATCTCCAGACATTTGCTTGGAAAGCAAGGAGGTTAAAGAATGTCCTACTAAAGAATGAATGTGCCAAACAGGCAATTAGAGAAGAAATTTTAAAATATATGGGAACAAATGAAAATGAAAATACAACAATCCAAACACTTTGGGATGCAGCGAAGGCATGCCTGAGAGGAAAATACATTGCAATCCAGGCTTATCTCAACAAACAAGAAAAATCCCAAATACAAAATCTAACAGCACACCTAAAAGAACTAGAAGCAGAACAGTCAAGACACCCCAAACCCAGCAGAAGAAGGGAAATAATAAAGATCAGAACAGAAATAAACAATATGGAATCCAAAAATAGTAGAGCAGATCAATGAAACCAACAGTTGGGTTTTTTTTTTTTTGAAAAAAATAACCAAAATTCATAAATCTCTAGCCAGGCTTCTTAAAAAGAAAAGAGAGTGGACCCAAATAGATAAAATCACGAATGAAAATGGAATTATTACAACCCATCCCTCAGAAATACAAGCAAATATCAAGGAATACTATGAAAAATTATATGCAAACAAACTGGACAACCTGGAAGAAATGGACAAATTCCTAAACACCCACACACACTTCCAAAACTCAAATGGGAAGAAATAGAAAATTTGAACACATAACTAGTGAAGAAATTGAATCAGGTATCAAAAATCTCCCAAAAAACAAGAGTCGTGGACCGCTTGGCTTCCCTGGGGAATTCTACCTGACATTTAAGCAGAGATAATACCTGTCCTTCTCAAGCTGTTCCAAAAAATAGAAAGGGAAAGAAAACTTCCAGACTGATTCTATGAAGCCAACATTACTCTGTTTCCCAAACCAGACAGTGACCAGAAAAAAAGATAACTATGGGCCAATATCCCTGATGAATATGGACGCAAAAATTCTCTATAAGATACTACAAATCGAATTCAACAGCATGTAAAAAGAATTATTCACCATGATCAAGGGGGATTCACTCCTGGCTGGCAGGGTTGGTTCAACATTCACAAATCCATCAATGTGATACGTCACATGAATAAAAGAAAAGATAAGAACCATATGACACTGTCAATAGATGCAGAAAAAAAGGCATTTGACAAAATACAGCATCCTTTCTTAATAAAAAACCTCGAGAAAGTCTGGATAGAAAGAACATACTTAAACATCATAAAAGCCATTTATGAAAGGCCCACAGCTAATACCCTCAATGGGGAAAAATGAGTTTTCCCCCTGAGATCAGGAACACGACAGGGATGTCCACTCTCACAGCTGTTGTTTAACATAGTGTTGGAAGTTCTAGAATCAGAAATCAGAAAACAAAATGAAATGAAAGGCATGAAAATTGGCAAAGATGAAGTCAAGCTTTCCCTTTTTGCAGATGACATGATATTATACATGGAAAACCCGATAGACTCCACCCAAAGTCTGCTAGAACTCATACATGAATTCAGCAAAGTTGCAGGATACAAAATCAATGTACAGAAATCAGTTGCATTCTTACACACTAATAATGAAGCAACAGAAAGACAAATAAAGAAACTGAACCCATTCACAACTGCACCAAGAATCATAAAATACCTAGGAATAAACCTAACCAAAGATGTAAAAAATCTGTATGCTGAAAACTATGGAAAGCTTATGAAGGTAATTGAAGAAGATACAAAGAAATGGAAAAACATTCCATGCTTATGGATTGGAAGAATATTGTTAAAATGTCTATACTACCCAAAGCAATCTACATATTCAATGGAATCCCAATCAAAATTGCACCAGCATTCTTCTCCAAGCTACCAGAAGCAATCCTAAAATTTGTATGGAACCACAAAAGACCCCAAATCGCCAAAGTAATATTGAAGAAGAAGACCAAAGCGGGAGGCATCACAATCCCAGACTTTAGCCTCTACTACAAAGCTGTAATCATCAAGACAGCATGGTATTGGCACAAAAAGAGACACATAGACCAATGGGATAGAATAGCGATTCCAGAATTGGACCCACAAATGTATGGCCAACTAATCTTTGACAAAGCAGGAAAGAATATCCAAAGGAAAAAAGACAGTCTCTGTAACAAATAGTACTGGGAGAGCTGGACAGCAACATCCAGAAGAATGAAACTAGACCACTCACTTACACCATTCACAAAAATAAACTCAAAATGGATGAAGCACCTGAATGTGTGACACGAAACAATAAAAACCCTAGAGGAGAAAGCAGAAAAAAACCATCTCTGACCTCAGCCGCAGCAAGTTCTTACTTAACACATCTCCAAAGGCAGGGGAATTAAAAGGAAAAATGAACTATTGGGACCTCATGAAGATAAAAAGCTTCTGCACTGCAAAGGAAACAACCAACATAACTAAAAGGCAACCAACAGAATGGGAAAAGATGTTTTCAAATGACATATCAGACAAAGGGCTAGTATCCAAAATCTATAAAGAATTCACCAAACTCCACACCCGAAAAACAAATAATCCTGTGAAGAAATGGGCAGAAGACATGAGTAGGTACTTTTCTAAAGAAGACATCCAGATGGCCAACAGGCATACGAAAAGATGCTCAACGTCACTCCTCCTCAGGGAAATACAAATCAAAACCACACTGGGATATCACCTCACGCTGGTTAGAGTGGCTGAAATGAATAAATCAGGAGACTATAGATGCTGGTGAGGATGTGGAGAAACGGGAACCCTCTTGCACTGTTGTTGGGAATGCAAACTGGTGCAGCCACTCTGGAAAACAGTGTGGAGGTTCCTCACAAAATTAAAAATAGATCTACCCTATGACCCAGCAGTAGCACTCCTAGGAATTTACCCAAGGGATTCAGGAGTACTGATGCATAGGGGCATTTGTACAGCAATGTTTGTAGCAGCACTTTCAACAATAGCCCAATTATGGAAAGAGCCTAAATGTCCATCAACTGATGAATGGATAAAGAAGATGTGGTTTATACATACAATTGAATACTACGTGACAATGAGAAATAATGAAATCCGGCCATTTGTAGCATCTTGGATAGAACTGGAGAGTGTTATGCTAAGGGAAATAAGTCATACAGAGAAAGACAGATATATGTTTTCACTCATATGTGGATCTTGAGAAACATAACAGAAGACCATAGTGGAAGGGAAGGAGAAAAAAATTTACAGAGAGGGAGGTTGTCAAACCATAAGAGACTCTTAAACACCTAGAATAAACTGAGGGTTGATGTCGGGTCGGTGAGAGGGGAAAGTGGTTAATGGGCATTGAGGAGGGCACCGGTTGGGATGAGCACTGTGTGTTGTATGGAAACCCAGTTGACAATAAATTATATAAAAATAAGCAAACAAAAAGCCCTTCCAGACTGCAATGGTAAGATAGTGAGATTATGTAGTACTCATTATGACTGTAATTATGTAATAAACTCTCCAAATATAGTTCAGTTATTGTAGTTATTAATCATTCTGGTTTTGTTCCAAGTACTTGCTTTATAGCCTGCTGGATAGACTCCTTTCTTCTACAAGCTGAATGCCGAAAGTCAAACTTGTGCATGTGAATCTGCTCTTCTAACAGTCTTTCAACATAATTTACCCTTTCAATTTGTATTTGTGAACCCCAAGAAAGTGGAGGAAGAAAAACAAATGTACGCTTTATTTCCTTAAGATCTTTTTCTTTAATGTAGTTCTTTATCATTAAAAACTTTCCTATTAGAACTCCTATTGCTGCATCCCAGAGGTTTTATTTTTTTTTTAATTAAAGTATAGTTGGCACACAGTATGTTACATTCGTTTCAGGTGTACAACATGATGATTCAAAATCTGTACATATTTTGCTAGTTCACCACAAGCGTGGCTACCATCTTTCACCATATGTTATTACGATAGCACTGACTGTGTTCCCTATTTAACACCTTTTATAACTGTGACCCATTCATTCCAAAACTGAAAGTCTGTATCTCCCACTCTTCTTCACTCATTTTGCCTACTTTCCCATCCCGTTCTTCCCTGGAAACCACCAGTTGTTTCTCCGTATTCACAGGTTTGATTCTGCTTTTAGTTTATTCATTTTTGTATTCCACATATGAGTAAAATTATAGGTATTTAACTTTCTCAGAGAAGCAATTTCACTAGCATAATACCATCTAGTTCCATCCATGTAGTGGTAACTGGCAAATTCTCATCCATTTTTATGGCTGCATACTATTCCATTGTGTGTATATGGCACAGGTTCCTTATTGATTCATCTATCAATAGACACCTAGGTTGCTTTCATATCTTTGCTTCTCTAAATAATAATAAAATAGAAAATGGTGGAGCAGTAGGGGAGTCTATACTTGCTTCATCCCTGGAACACAACTAGATAAAAATCAAATCATTCCAAACACCCAAACATCTATTTGAATGCTGAGAAAACAAACTGCAGCGCTACAGAGAGAAAAGAAGTCAAACTGTGAAAAGTAGGAGATGTGGAGATATGATTCTGGGGAAAAAAGAACCATGGGTGCTGCAGAGGGGAAGGAACTTTGATATCAGAGAGAGGAGAGAAAGAGAGAGAGAGAAATAAAACAGAGAGAAAGAAGTATGCAGGGGATTGCACAAGAGAAACACTTCCCCAAAATAACTAACTGGGAAAATGGAAGCAGCTGATTACCACAAGTCTTCATGAGCAGCAGAGATGAAAATATGACGTTTTAGAAGTCCATGCAATCACTGGGTGGTGCCTGGCAGGAATAGCAGTGCTGCTGTGGGAAAGGAGGGTAGATCCCCGGGAGCGGACAGGGTGCTCTGGGTACCTTCTGGGTCTCACTGAGAGAGAAAGTTCCCTTCTTCAAATGCATTTGGAAGAGGTGGCACAGTGGCTCAGGGGAAAGAAGAGCAGCAGGGTGCAAACACTCTTCCCCGTTTATTAGCATAGGAACAGACACACGGTTGAGGGCAACTAACCTTTCTGCCAGCTTTTTGCTGTGCATTACCATACACTCCAATCCCGTACATGATCAAGCGATTGCTTTTCTGGGACACACTAGAACCAGCTGCAGCATGGCAAGATCCTCCTCCAGAGGATCAGCGCAGGTCCATGCTGTGCCAGATCCCTAAAACATGGGAGTTTTGAAACTCAGCTGTGCACGTGAGGTAAAATACAGAACACTGCACCGCCTGGTGGGTAGACAGCATGGACAAATACAGGGTGAATGCAGGGATCAGACAGAAGCCTAGGACACTAGAGGGGAGATCGTTTGCTCTTATGTCAGGGTTTCCTGAAGAATGGTGAGCACAAACTCCTTGTTCTGAGGACAAGCGAGTGGGGCAATGCTTTTGACCCCCACCCATCAGCAGTACCAAATTCAGTGAGCAACAAAGAGCCGCTATTGGAGGATGGAGTGACTTACACCAAGCTCTACCTTCCTGCACCCTGCAAGTGCATCTTTACTAGGGCAAGTCCACCTGAGAATCAATGCAGCATTGTCTGTCCCTCAGAAGACCAGCACAAACCTCTCACACATGCAAAGTCTACTGATCATAGAGTGCTGCAAAGCTTCAGTTCTAGTTGTAACAGGATCAGGCTAATTTTAACAAGCAGACACTAGCACACCTAGTTGAAATGCACTGGAAAATACACTGGAAAAGGTCCAACAGGCCTGACTGAAGGCAAGGAGAAACTGCAGACAACTGATCTGAGGGAAACAGCAGCCAAAACAAAACATAGTGCACACTCTGAGAGACTTCCTGGAGTGCCAGATCCTGGATAATATAGGACCTGTTCTTAATATAGTCATTAGTCTCAGAAGCAAGTAATATAACAAGCTTTCCCAATACACATAAACAAAACAGTGACCTAGACAAAATGCCAAGATGGAGGCATTCACCCCAAAGTAAAGAACAGGAACAGGTTATGAGGAGGGATTTAACTGAAACAGATATAAGTAACATGCCTGAATTAGAACTTAAATCAATAATTGTAAGGATACTAGATTTGTTTGAGAAAAGTATGCAAGACACTAGAGAATCCCTTACTGCAGAGGAAAAAAAAAACAAAAAGTAGTCAGGCCAAAATAAAAAAAAAAAATGCTATAACTGAGATGCAAAACTGACTGAATGACAAGTAGGATGGAAGAAACAGAAAATTAATCCATGGTACAGAAGATAGAATTATGGAAAATTATGAAGCTGAAAAGAAAAGGGAAAGAAAAATGTTGGATCACAAATGTAAACTTAGGGAACTCAGCGACTCCATAAAGCATAATAACATCCATATGATAGGAGTTGCAGAAGAAAAGAGGGATAAAGGAGCAGAAGGTATATCTGAGCAAATTATAACTGAAAACTTCCATAATCTGGGGAAGGACACAGATACCCAAATCCAGCAGACACAGAGAAAGCCCATCAAATTCAAAAAAGCCACAAAATACCAAGATATATTGTAGTAAAAATTTCAGAGATAAGAATCCTGAAAGCAGCAAGGGAAAAGAAATCCTTAATCTAAAAAGGAAGACAAAAAAGGTTGGCAGCAGATCTCTACACAAAAACCTGGAAGACCAAAGGAGAGTGGCATGATACATTCAATGTGCTGAAGGGTAAAAATATACATCCAAGAACACTCTATCAAACTAGGCTTCAATTCAGAGTAAGAGAGATAAAGGGTTTCCCCAAACAAAACACTAAAGGAGTCCATGGCCAGTAAAGCAGTCATGCAAGAAATATTAAAGGGGACCCTTTGAGTGGGAAAGAAAGACGAACTGCAAAAAAAGGCTACAAAAGGAACACAGAAAATCTCCAGAAACAACAATTAACAGGTAATACAACAGCACTAAATCCTTATTTATCAATCATTACTCTGAATGTAAATGGACTAAGTGCTCCAATTCAAATAAATAGAGCATCAAAATGGGTAAAAGAAAAAAAAAAAAACAAAAACAAGACCCGTGTATATGCTGCCTATAAGATACTCATTTTAGACCTAAAGACACCTAAGATTAAAGGTGAGAGAATGGAGAACAATTTATCAAACTCATGGACATCAAAAGAAAGAGTAACCATACTTACACCAGGAAAAAAACTAGATTTTAAAACAGACTGTAACAAGAGATAAGAAGGGCACTATACCATAGTGAAGGGGGTTATCAAATAAGATCTAAAAATTTTAAATACTTATGCTTCCAACTTGGAACACCCAACTATATAAATCCATTAATAACAAACATGAAGAAACTAGTTGAAAATAATATAATAATAGTACAGGACTTTATCACCCCACTTATAACATTGGACAGATCATCTAAGCAGAAAATCACAAGGAAACACAATGGCTCTAAATGACACACTAGACCAGATAGACTTAACAGATATATTCAGAACATTTTATCCTAAAGCAACAGAATACACATTCTTTCAGAGTACACATGGAACATTTTCCAGAATAGATAACATACTGGGTCACAAATCAGCCCTCAACAAGTACAAAAGATTGAGATCATACCATGCATATTTTAAGACACAAGGCTGTAAGTACTTGAAGTCAATCACAAGAAAAAAAATTGGAAAGCCCTCAAATACATGAGGTTAAAGAACATCCTAATAAAGAATTAATGAGTTAAGTAGGAAATTAAAGAAGAATTTAAAAAATACATGGAAGCAAATGAAAATGAAAGCATGACAGTCCAAAACCTCTGAGATGCAAGAAAGGTGGTCATAAGAGGGAAGTAAATAGCAATACAGGCAGACCTCAAGAAGCAAGAAAATTCTCAAATACTCAACCTAACCTTACACCCAAAGCTAGAAAAGGAACACCAAAGAAGGCCTAACACAGGCAAAGGTAAATAATAAAGATTAGAGAAGAAATAAACGATGTAGAAACAAACAAAAACCAGTAGAACTAATTAACAAATCTAAGAGCTGGTTCTTTGAAAGAATTAATAAAATTAATAAACCACTGGCCAGACTTGTTAGAAAGAAGAAAGGACCCAAATAAATAAAATCAGGAATGAAACAGGAGAGATCACAATCAACAACACAGAAATGCGAACAATTGTAAGAGAATATTATTAAATATTATATGCTAAAAAAATGGGTGATGTGGAAGAAATGGATAAATTACTAGAAACATACAAACTCCCAAAACTAAAACAGAAAGCAATGGATAATATGAACAGACCCATAACCAGAAAAGAATGTGAATCAGTTATCCAGTCTCCCAACAAACAAAAGTCCAGGGCCAGATGGGCTCCCAGGGGAATTCTACCAGACAATTAAAGATGAGGTAATACCTATTCTTCTTAAACTGTTCCAAAAAATAGAAATTGAAGGAAATCTTTAGAACTCATTCTACACGGCCAGCATTACCTTGATCATGAAACCAGACAAAGACCCCGTTAAAATGGACAGTATCCCTGATGAACATGGATGCAAAAATTGTCAACCAGATGCAAGAAAATTGAATCCAACAGTACATAAAAAGACTTCTACACCAAGATCAAGTGGAATTCATTCTGGGCCTACAGGGGTGGTTCGATATCCACACATCAATCAACATGATATACCACATTAATAAAAGAAAGGTAAGAGCCATATGATCCTCTCAATAGATGCAGAAAAACCATTTGACAAAATACAGCATCCATTCTTTTTTTTTTCAGCATCCATCCTTGATAAAAACCCTCCACAAAGTAGGTATCACAGAAACATACCTCAACATCATAAAGGCCATACAGAAAGGACCTACAGTTAATATCATCCTCAATAGGGAAAAACTGAGAACTTTTCCTCTATAATCAGGAACAAGACAGGGATGTCCACTTTCATAATTACTTTTTAACAGAGTACTGGAAGTCCTAGCCACAGCATCAGATAATAAAAAGAAACAGAAGGCATCCAAATGATTAAGAAAGAAGTCAAACTTTCACTCTTGGCAGACGACATGATACTCTACTGTAGAACACTCACAAGACTCCACCAAAAATTTACTAGAACACAAATTCAGCAAAGTCGCAGGATATAAAATCAACATTCTGGAATATGTTGCATTTCTATACACCAACAATGAAGGAGCAGAAAAAGAAATCAAAGAATCAATCCTGTGTACAACTGCACCAAAACAATAAGATACCTAGGAATAAACCTAGCCAAAGAGGTAAAATATCTGTACTCTGAAAACTATAGAACACTTATAAGAGAAATTGAAGAGAACACAAAGAAATGGAAAAACATTCCATGCTAATTGAATAGAAGATGAAATATTGTTAAAATGTCTATACTGACACCAAAGCAATCTACACATTGAATGCAATCTCTACCAAAATACCACCAGCCCTTTGCACAGGGCTAGAATGAACAATGCTAAAATTTGTATAGAACCACAGAAGACCCCGAGTAACCAAAGCAATCTTGAAAAAGTAAAGCAAAGCTGGAGGCATCACAATTCTGGACTTCAACCTATATTACAAAGCTGTACTCATCAAGACAACATGGCACTGGCACAAAAGCAGATCAATGGAACAAAAGAGAAAACCCAGAAATGGACCCAACTATGGATGTCAACTCATCTTCGACAAAGCAGGAAAAAAAATATCCAATGGAAAAAAAGCCAGTCTCTTCAACATATGGGGTTAAGAAAACTGCACAGCAACATTCAGAGGAATGAAACTGGACCACTTTCATACACCACACACAAAAATAAATTCAAAATGGATGAACGACCTAAATGTGAGACAGGAAAATATCAAAATCCTAGAGGAGAACACAGGCAGCAACCTCTTTCACCTTGGCCGTAGCAACTTCTTACTAGACACATCTCTGAAGACAAAGGCAACAAGAAGAAAAAATGAACTATTGGGATGTTATTAAGATAAAAAGCTTCTTCACAGTGAAGGAAACAAACAACAAGACTAAAAGACAAGCAATGGAATGGGAGAAGATATTTACAAATGACATATCTGATAAAGAATTGGTATCCAAAATCTATAAAGAACTTATCAAACTCAACACCCCAAAAATAGTTAATCCAAGTCAAGAAATGAAGAGAAGACATGAACAGACATTTTTCAAAGAGACAGGAAGATAGCTAACAGGCACATGAAAAGATTCTCAATATCACTCATCATGAAGGAAATACAAATCAAAACCATAATGACATACCACCTCACACCTTGTCATAATGGCTAAAATTAACAACACAGGAATCAAGAGATGTTAGTGAGGATGCACAGAAAGGGGAACTCTCTTACACTTAGTGGGAATGCAAACTGCGGCAGCCACTCTGGAAAAGTGTGGAGGTTCCTTAAAGAGTTAAAAGTAGAACTACCCTACAACACAGTAATTGCACTGCTAGGTATTTACCCAAAGGACACAAAAATACTTATTTGAAGGGGCACAGGTACCCCATGTTTATAGCAACATTATCAACAATAGCCAAGTTATGGAAAGAGCCCAAATGTCCATCAACTGATGAATGGATAAAGAAGATGTGGCATACACACACACACACACACACACACACACACACACACACTGGAATATTAGCCATAAAAAAAGAAAGAAATCTTGCTATTTGCAATGACATTGATGGAGCTAAAGTATATTATGTTAAGTAAAATAAGTCAGATAAAGACAAATTACATATGGTTTCACTCATATCTGGTATTTAAGACACATAAACAGATGAACATATGGGAAGGGGAAAAAAGAGAGGGAAGAAAATCGTAAGAGACTCTTAACAAGAGAGAACAAACTGAGGTTTGGTGGAGGGTGGTGGGAGGAGTATGGACTAAATGGATGATGGGTATTAAGGAGGGCACTTGTGATGAGCACTGGGTGTTATATGTAAATCATGAACCACTAAATTCTTTTTTTTTTAGTTAGTGTATTTATTTTGAGAGAGAGAGAGAGAGAGAGAGAGAGAGAGAGAGAGAGAGAGAAGGAGTGGGAGAGAGGGAGAGAGAGGGAGAATCCCAAGCAGGCTCAAAGCTGCAGTGCAGAGCCCAATGCGGGACCCAAATTCAGGAACCGTGAGATTGTGACTTGAGCAGAGATCAAGAGTCAGATGCTTAACCAACTGAGCTACACAGGCGCCCCATGAATCACTAAATTCTACACCCAAAACCTATTTCACCATATATGTTAACTAAGTAGAACTTAAATTAAAGCTTGAAATAGAAAACAAACAAACAAACAAACAAACAATGCTGGAATCAACATAGGGGTGCATATTTATTTTTGCTGGGAAAATGCCCAGTAGTGGAATCACTGGATCATATCATGATTCTACTTTCAATTAGTTTTGGAATCTCTATATTATTTTGCACAGTGGCTGCACCAATATACATTCTCAGAAACATTATGAAGTTTCTCTTTCTCCACATCCTTGTCTACACTTGTTATTTCTTGTGTTTATTTGGACTATTCTCACACTTGTCAGGTAATAAGTCATTGTGGCTTTAATTTGTATTCCCCTGGTGATTAGTGATGTTGAGCATCTTTTTATGGGTCTGTTGGTCTGCTGTATGCCTATTTTGGAAAAATGTCTGTTCAGCTCCTCTGCCCATTTTTTAATCAGGTTGTTCATTTATGTGGTGTTGAGTTGTATCCATTCCTTCTATATTTTGGATATCAAGCCCTTATTGGATATATTATTTGCAAATATATTCTCCCATTCAGTAGGTTGGCTTTTTGTTTCATGGGTGGTTTCTTTTGCTGCGCAAAAATTTTTTTTGATGTAGTCCCAATAATTTATTTTTGTTTATTTACCTTGCCTTAAGAGACATCTTTTAAATGTTGCTATGGCAGATGTTGGAGATATTACTGTGTTCTCTTCTAGATTTCTGTGATTTCAGTTCTCACATTTATATTTTTAATACACTTTGAGTTTACTTTTGTGCATGCTATTAGAAAGTGGTCCAGGTTCATTCTTTATCATGTTAATGAACAGTTTTCACAGCACCATTTATTGAAATCGCTGTCTTTTCCTCATTTTATATTCTTGCCTCCTATGTCATATAATCATTGACCATATAAGCATGGGTTAATTTCTGAATTCTCTATTCTGTTCTATTGATCTGTGTCTACTTTTGTGCCAGCACCATACTATTTTGATTATTACCGTTTTGTCATACATATTGAAATATGGGATTATTAACCTCCAGCTTTTTCTTTCTCAAGATAGCTTTAGCTATTTGAGGTCATTTGTAGTGAAATACAGATTTTCATAGAATATTTTCTAATTCTGTGAGAAATCCTGTTGGTATTTGGTTAGGATTTGCATTCAATCTGTAGATTACTTTGGGGAGTAAAGACATAACACTACAAAATCTTCCAGTTCAGAGCATGGAACATCTTTCTATTTGTGTCATCTTCAATTACTTTCAACAATGTTTTATAGTTTTCAGAGTACAGGTCTTCCATCTTATTGGTTAAATTCATTCCTAACTATTTTATTTTTCTGATGCAACTGTAATTGGAACTTCTTTAAGCTCCCCTTTCTGTTACTTCATTATTAGTGTATAGAATTTTGTATCATCAACATTACTGAATTCATTATTTCTAGTAGTTTCCTGGAGTTGTTTGGGTATTTTAGGTATACTGTCATGTCATTTGGAAATAGAGCCACTTTAACTTCTTCCTTACCAATATGGATTCCTCTTATTTATTTTTCTTCTTTGATTGCTGTTAGCAGTCCTATTACTATGTTAAACAACAGTGACAGAAGTGGACATTCTTGTCTTCTTTGTGACCCCATAAAAAAAGCTCTTATTTTACACCTTTGAGTATAATGTTAGAACTATGCTTATACAGATATTATAATGAGGTAAATTCTCTCTAAACCCACTTTGCTGAATTTTATCATGAACACATGCTGAATCTTGTCAAATGCTTTTTCTGCATCTATCAAGATGATTATGATTATTTCCTTTATTTTGTTGATGTGGCATGTTGATTGATCATGTTGATTGATTTGTGAATATTGAACAATCTTGCATCCATGAAATATACGCTACTTGATTATGGTGAACAATCCATTTAGTGTGTTGATGAATACAGTTTGACAATATTTGTTGAATATTTTTTGCATCAATGTTCATTAGATATTCGACTGTAATTTTCTTTTTTGTATGTGATGTCTTTGGTTTTAGTATCAGGGTAATGCTAGCCTCACAGAATGTAATTGGTACTTTCCCATGCCTATCTGTTTTTTGGAATAGTTTTAGGAGAGTAGGTATTAACTATTTTTATTTTTGATATTAATTCCTTTTAAATGTAGAAAATACTTGTGAATCCATTTGGTCCTGCACTTTTTTAAGTTTTCATTTAAATTTCACCACTTAACATGGGGCGCCTGGGTGGTTTGGTCGGTTAAGCGTCCGACTTCGGCTCAGGTCATGATCTCACGGTCCGTGAGTTCGAGCCCCACGTCAGGCTCTGTGCTGACAGCTCAGAGCCTGGAGCCTGTTTCAGATTCTGTGTGTCCCTCTCTCTCTGCCCCTCCCCTGTTCATACTCTGTCTCTCTCTGTATCGAAAATAATCGTTAAAAAATTTTTAAATTTCACCACTTAACATACAGCATGATATTAGTTTTAGATGTACAATATACTGATTCCACACTTTTATACAATACCTTGTGCTCATCACAAGTGCATGCCTTAATCCCATCACCTATTTAACCTATCTCCTCACGCACCCAACCTCTGGTAGCTATCAGGTTATACCCTATAGTTAAAAGTCTGTTTGTAGGTGTGCCTCTTTTTTTCTCCTGTCAGCTCCTTTGTTTTCTGTCATAAGTTACACATATGAATGAAATCATATGGTATTTGTCCTTCTTTTACTGACTTACTTCCCTTAGCATGATACTCTCCATCCATGTTGCTGCAAAAGGCGAGATTTCATTCCTTTTCATCCTGGAGTAATATTCCATTGTATATATACCAACTCTTTTTTTTAAAAAAATGTTCATTTATTTATTTTGAGAGAACACATGCAAGAGCAGGGGAGGGCAGAGAGAGAGAGGAAGAGAGAGAAAGAATGCCAGGCAGGCTCTACACTGCCAGCACAGGGCCTGACACAGGGCTCATATACACGAACCATGAGATCATGACCTCAGCTGAAATCAAGAGTTGGAAGCTTAACCAACTGAGCCACCCAGGCACCCCTATACCACATCTTCTTTATCCATTCATTAGCCAATGCACACGTGGGTTGTTTCCATAACTTGGCTATTGAAGATAAGGCTGCTTAAACATTAAGGTACATATATCCCTTAAATTAGTATCCTTTTTGTATCTTTGGGTAAATACCTATGACTGCAATTGCTGGATCTAGGGTAGTTCTTTTAACTTCTTGAAGAACCTCCATACTGTTTTCCAGAATGACTGTACAAGTTTGCATTCCCACCAACACTGCAAGAAAATTCCCCTTTCTCCACAGCCTTGTCAACACCTCTTGTTTGTTGTGTTGTAGATTTTAGCCATTCTGACAGGTGTGAGGTGATATATCACTGTAGTTTCGGTTTGTATTTCCCTGATGATGAGAGATGTTGAGCATCTTTTCATGTGTCTATTGGCTATCCATATGTCTTCTTTGGAAAAATGTCTATTCTTGTCTTCTATTTTTAATTGGATTATCCCTTTTGGAGGGTCTTGAGTTGTATAAGTTCTTTATATATTTTGGATACTAACCCAATATCAGACAATTCATTTCCAAATATTTTCTCCCATTCCATAGGCTGCCTTTTAGTTTTGCTGATTGTTTCCTTCACAGTGCAAATCTTTTTATTCTAATGAAGTCTCAATAGTTTATTTTTGCTTTTCTTTCCCTAGCCTCAAGAGACATATGTAGGAAGAAGTTGCTACATCCAAAATCAAAGAGGTTACTTCCTGTGTACTTCTCTAGTGTTTTAATGGTTTCTTGTCTCACAATGAGGCCTTTAATCCAATTTGACTTTATTTCTATGTATGTTCTATGAATGTGGTCGCTATTTTTCTGCATGTTTCCCTCCAGTTTTCCCAACAACATTTGGTGAATAGACTCTCGTTTTCCCATTGCATATTCTTTCCTGCTTTATTGAAGATTAGTTGACCATATAACTGTGGGTTTATTTCTGGATTTTCTATTCTGTTCCACTGATCTATGTATGTGTCTGGTTTTGTGCCAGTACCAGACTATCTTGATCACTAGGGCTTTGTAATATAACTTGAAGTGTGGAATTTGCTACTTCCAGTTTTGCTTTTCTTTTTCAAGATTTTTTGGCTACTGAGCATCTTTTGTTTTTATGTACAAATTTTAGGATTGCTGCACCTCTGTGAAAAATGCTGTTGATATTTTGACAGGGATTGCATTGAATGTGTAGATTGCTTTGGGTAGTATAGGCATTTTAACAATATTTAATCTCCCAATCGAGTATGGAATACTTTTCCATTTCTTTGTGTCATCTTCAATTTCTTCCATAAGAATTCTATAGTTTTCAGAGTACAGATATATTTATCTCTTTGGTTAGGTTTATTCCTAGTTATTGTTTTTGGTGCAATTGTAAATGTGATTGATTCCTTAATTTCTCTCTGCTGCTTCATTAATGGTGTACAGAAATTCAATAGATTACTGTACATGGATTGTGTTCTGTGATTTGGCTGGATTCTAGACTTTTTGGTGGTATCCCTGGGTTTTCTATGTAGAGTATCATGTCATCTGCAAATAGTGAAAGTTTTATTGCTTCCTTCCCTATTTGTATGCCTTTTCCATCTTTTGTTGTCTGATTGCTGTTGCTGGGAATTCCAGTACTATGTTAAATAACAATGACAAGACTGGACATCCCTGTCTTGTTCCTCACCACAGAGAAAAAGCTGTCAGTTTTTCCCCCATTGAGGACATTAGCTGTGGGATTTTTGTACATTGCTTTTATGATGTTGAAGTATGCTCCCTCTCATCCTACTCTGCTGAGGGTTTCTTTTTTTATCATGAAAGGATGTTGTACATTCTCAAATGCTTTTTCTGCATCTATTGCAACAATCATATCATCCTTATCCATTCTTTTATTAATGTGCTGCGTGATCTTGAATGATTTGCAAATATTGAGCCACACTTGCAATCCAGGAGTAAGTCCCACTTGATCATGCTGAATGATTATTTTATTTTATTTTATTTTACTTTATTTAAATATGAAATTTTTTGTAAAAGTGGTTTCCATACAACACCAAGTGCTCATTCCAACAGGTGCCCTCCTCAATACCCATCACCCACCCTCCCCTCCTTCCCACCCCCCATCAACCCTCAGTTTGTTTTCAGTTTTTAAGAGTCTCTTACATTTTGCCTCTCTCCCTAACCTTTTTTTTTCCTCCTTCCCCTCCCCCATGGTCTTCTGTTAAGTTTCTCGGGATCCACATAAGAGTGAAAACATGGTATCTGTCTTTCTCTCTATGACTTATTTCACTTAGCATAACACTCTCCAGTTCCGTCCACGTTGCTACAAAAGGCCATATTTCATTCTTTCTCATTGCCATGTAGTATTCCATTGTGTATATAAACCACAATTTCTTTATCCATTCATCAGTTAGTTGATGGACAATTAGGCTCTTTCCATAATTTGGCTATTGTTGAAAGTGCTGCTATAATCATTGGAGTCCAAGTGCCCCTATGTATCAGCTCTCTTGTATAATGATTCTTTTAATGTATTGGTGCAATTGGTTTGCTATTATTTTATTGAAAATTATTGCATCCCTGATCATCAGGAATATTGGCCTGGAGTTGTCTTCTTTTAGTGGATGCTTTCTTTAGCTTTGGTATCAGGGTAATGCTGGCCTCATAGAATAAGTATGGAAGTTTTCCTTCCTTTACTTATTTTTGGCAATATTTTCAGAAGAATAGGTAGAATTGTTCTTTCTTTCTTTCTTTCTTTCTTTCTCTTTCTTTCTTTTTCTTTCTTTCAATATTTGGTAGTTTTCACCTAAGAAACCATCTGGTCCTGGACTTTTGTTGTTAGAAGTTTGTTTGTCTCTTAGTAATTCAGTCTCATTGCTGGTCATCAGCTTGTTCAAGTTTTCTGTTTCTTCTTGCTTCACTTTTGGTATTATATATTTTTCTAGGAATTTACCCATCTTCTAGGTTGTCCCGTTTGTTGGCATATAGTTTTTCATAATATTCTTTTTTAGTCATTTGTATTTCTGTGGTGTTGGTTGTTATTTCTCCTTTCTCGTTTATGATTTTATTTATTTGGTTTCTTTTTCTTTTCTTTCTGATAAGTCTGATTAGAGATTTTTCAAAGAACAAATTCCTAGTTTTATTAATCTGTTCTATTATTTTTTGTTTCTATATCATTTATTTCTGCTCTAATCTCTATTATTTCCTTTCTTCTGCTAGCTTTAGGCTTCATTTGCTGTTCTTATTCTAGCTCCTTTAGTCACAAGGTTAGGTTGTTTACTTGAGGTTTATCTTGCTTCTTAATGTAGGCCTCTTTTGCCATATACTTCCCTCTTATGACTGCTTTTGCTGAATCCCAAAAGATTTGAACTGTTGTTTTCATTTTCATCTTCATATTTTTTTATTTCTTTTTTTATTTTTAATTTTTTTTAACATTTATTTATTTTTGAGACAGAGAGAGACAGAGCATGAACAGGGGAGGGTCAGAGAGAGGGAGACACAGAATCTGAAACAGGCTCCAGGCTCTGAGCTGTCAGCACAGAGCCCGACGCGGGGCTCGAACTCAGAGCCCTCACGGACCGCGAGATCATGACCTGAGCCGAAGTCGGCCGCTTAACCGACTGAGCCACCCAGGCGCCCCATTAATATTTTTTATTTCTTATTTAATTTCCTAGTCTTCCCCTTCATGGCTTAGTAGCATTTTGTTTAACCTCCGTGTATTGGTGGTCTTTCCACATTTTTTTCTTCTGGTTAGCTTATAGTTTCATAGTATGCTCAGCAAAGTGGCATGATACAGTACTCCTGTATCCCTTGGGTAAATTCCTAGCAATGCTACTGCTGGGTCATAGGGTAGGTCTATTTTTAATTTTGTGAGGAACCTCCACATTGTTTTCCAGAGCAGCTGCACCAGTTTGCATTCCCACCAACAGTGAAAGAAGGTTCCCATTTCTCCACATCCTCGCCAGCACCTATAGTCTCCTAATTTGTTCATTTTAGCCACTCTGACTGGCGTGAGGTGATATCTGAGAGTGGTTTTCATTTGTATTTCCCTGATGAGGAGCGACATTGAGCATCTTTTCATGTGCCTGCTGACCATCCGGATGTCTTCTATAGAGAAGTGTCTATTCATGTTTTCTACCCATTTCTTCACTGGATTATTTGTTTTTCGGGTGTGGAGTTTGGTGAGCTCTTTATAGATTTTGGATACTAGCCCTTTGTCCGATATGTAGTTGCAAATATCTTTTCCATTTCCGTCGGTTGCCTTTTAGTTTTGTTGATTGTTTCCTTTGGTGTGCAGAAGCTTTTGATCTTCATGAGGTCCCAATAGTTCATTTTTGCTTTTAATTCCCTTGCCTTTGGGGAATGTATCAAGTAAGAAATTGCTACGACTGAGGTCAGAGAGGTTTTTCCCTGCTTTCTCCTCTAGGGTTTTGATGGTTTCCTGTCTCACATTCAGGTCCTTTATCCATTTTGAGTTTGTTTTTGTGAATGGTGTAAGAAAGTGGTCTAGTTTCAATCTTCTGCATGTTGCTGTCCAGTTCTCCCAGCACCATTTGTTAAAGAGACTGTCTTTTGTCCATTGGATATTCTTTCATGCTTTGTCAAAGATTAGTTGGCCATACTCTTGTGGGTCTAATTCTGGGGTTTGTATTCTATTCCATTGGTCTATGTGTCTGTTTTGTGCCAATACCATGCTGTCTTGATGATTACAGCTTTGTAGTAGAGGCTAAAGTGTGGGATTGTGATGCCTCCTGCTTTGGTCTTCTTCTTCAATATTACTTTGGCGATTCGGGGCCTTTTGTGGTTCCATACAAATCTTCTTCAAAATGACTTTGGCTATTCGGGGTCTTTTGTGATTCCATACAAATGTTAGGATTGCTTGTTCTAGCTTTGAGAAGAATGCTGGTGCAATTTTGATTGGGATTGCATTGAATGCGTAGATAGCTTTGGGTAGTATTGACCTTTTAACAGTATTTATGCTTCCAATCCATGAGGACGGAATGTTTTTCTATTTCTTTATATCTTCTTCAATTTCCTTCATAAGCTTTCTATAGTTTTCAGCATACAGATCTTTTACATTTTTGGTTAGGTTTATTCCTAGGTGTTTTATGATTCTTGTTGCAATTGTGAATGGGATCAGTTTCTTTATTTGTCTTTCTGTTGCTTCATTATTAGTGTATAAGAATGCAACTGATTTCTATACATTGATTTGGTATCCTGCGACTCTGCTGAATTCATGTATCAGTTCTAGCAGACTTTGGGTGGAGTCTATTGGGTTTTCCATGTATGATATCATGTCATCTGCAAAATGTGAAAGCTTAACTTAATCTTTGCCAATTTTGATGCTTTGATTTCCTTTTGTTGTCTGATTGCTGATGCTAGCACTTCCAACACTATGTTAAACAACAGGGGTGAGAGTGAACATCCCTGTCGTGTTCCTGATCTCAGGGAGAAAGATCTCAGTTTTTCCCCATTGAGGATGATATTAGCTGTGGGCTTTTCATAAATGGCTTTTATGATGTTTAAATATGTTCCTTGTATACCGACTTTCTCGAGGGTTTTTATTAAAAAAGGATGCTGAATTTTGTCAAATGCTTTTTCTGCATCGATTGACAGAATCATATGGTTCTTTTCTTTCCTTTTATTAATGTGATGTATCACGTTAATTGATTTGTGAATGTTGAACCAGCCCTGAAACTCAGGAATGAATCCCACTTGATCATGGTGAATAATTCTTTTTATATGCTGTTGAATTCCATTTGCTAGTATCTTATTGAGAATTTTTGCATCCATATTCATCAGGGATATTGGCTTGTAGTTCTCTTTTTTTGCTGGGTCTCTGTCTGGTTTAGGAATCAAAGTAATGCTGGCTTCATAGAATGAGTCTGGACGTTTCCCTTCCCTTTCTATTTTTTGGAATAGCTTGAGAAGGATAGGTATTATCTCTGCTTTAAATGTCTGGTACAATTCCCCTGGGCAGCCATCTGGTCCTGGACTCCTATTTGTTGGGAGATTTTTGATAGCTGATTCAATTTCTTCGCTGGTTATGGGTATGTTCAAGCTTTTTATTTCTTCCTGTTTGAGTTTTGGAAGTGTGCGGGTGCTTAGGAATTTGTCCATTTCTTCCAGGTTGTCCAGTTTGTTGGCATATAATTTTTCATAGTATTCCCTGATAATTCTTTGTATCTCTGAGGGATTGGTTGTAATAATTCAATTTTCATTCATGATTTATCTATTTGGGTCATCTCCCTTTTCTTTTTGAGAAGTTTATCAATTTTGTTTATTTTTTCAAAAAAACAACTCTTGGTTTCATTGATCTGCTCTACAGTTGTTTTAGATTGTATATTATTTATTTCTGCTCTTATCTTTATTATTTCTCTTCTTCTGCTGGGTTTGGGGTGTCTTTGCTGTTCTGCTTCTATTTCCTTTAGGTGTGCTGTTAGATTTTGTATTTGGTGTTTTTGTTGTTTCTTGAGATAGGCCTGCATTGCAATGTATTTTCCTCTCTGGACTGCCTTCACTGCATCCCAAAGCGTTTGGATTGTTGTCTTTTCATTTTCATTTGGTTCCATATATTTTTTAATTTTTTCTCTAATTGCCTGGTTGACCCATTCCTTCTTTAGTAAGGTGTTCTTTAACCTCCATGCTTTTGGAGGTTTTCCAGACTTTTACTTGTGGTGGATTTCAGGCTTTTATTGCATTGTGGTCTGAAAATATACATGGTATGATCTCAATTCTTGTATACTTATGAAGGGCTGTTTTGTGACCCAGTATGTCATCTATCTTGGAGAAGGTTCCATGTTCACTCGAAAAGAACGTATTTTCTGTTGCTTTGGGATGTACAGTTCTAAATATATATGTCAAGTCCATCTGATCCAGTGTATCATTCAGGGCCCTTGTTTCTTTATTGATCCTGTGTCTAGATGATCTATCCATTGTTGTAAGTGGAGTATTAAAGTCCCCTGCAATTACCACATTCTTATCAATAAGGTTGCTTATGTTTGTGATTAATTGTTATATATATTTCGGGGCTCCCATATTCGGTGCATAGACACTTATAATTGTTAGCTCTTCCTGATGGATAGACCCTGTAATGATTATATAATGCCCTTCTTCATCTCTTGTTACAGCCTTTAATTTAAAGTCTAGTTGTCTGATATAAGTATGGCTACTGCAGCTTTCTTTTGATTTCTAGTAGCATGATAGATAGTTCTCCATCCCCTCACTTTCACTGTGAAGGTGTCTTCAGGTGTAAAATGAGTCTCTTGTAGACAGCAAATGGATGGGTCTTGTGTTTTTATCCATTGTCATACCCTATGACTTTTGGCTGGAGCTTTTAGTCCATTTACATTCAGTGTTATTATAGAAAGATATGGGTTTGGAGCCATTGTGATGTCTGTAGGTTTAACGCTTGCAGTCATGTCTCTGGTACTTTGTCTCACAGGATCCCCCTTAGGATCTCTTGTAGGGCTGGTTTAGTGGTGATGAATTCCTCCATTTTTTGTTTGTTTGGGAAGACCTTTATCTCTCCTTCTATTCTAAATGACAGACTTGCTGGGTAAAGGATTCTCAGCTGCATTTTTTCTCTGCTCATCACATTGAAGATTTCCTGCCATTCTTTTCTGGCCTGCCAAGTTTCAGTAGACAGATCCATCACGAGTGTTATCGGTCTCCCTCTATATGTTAGAGCATGTTTATCCCTAGCTGCTCAGAATTCTCTCTTTATCCTTGTGTTTTGCCAGTTTCACTATTGTACGTTGTGCAGAAGATCAATTCAATTTATGTCTGGGGGGAGTTCTCTGTGCCTCTTGGATTTCAATGCCTTTTTCCTTCCCCAGATCAGGGAAGTTCTCAGCTATGATTTCTTCAATTACACCTTCAACAACTTTCCCTCTCTCTTCCTCCTCTGGAATCCCAATTATGCATATATTATTTCGTTTAATTATGTCACTTAGTTCTCTAGGTCTCCCCTCATACTCCTGGATTTTTTAATCTCTCTTTTTCTCAGCTTCTTCTTTTTCCATAATTTTATCTTCTAATTCACCTATTCTCTCCTCTGTCTCTTCAATCCGAACTGTGGTCGCCTCCATTTTATTTTGCAGCTCATGTATAGCATTTTTTAGCTCCTCCTGACTGTTTCTCAGTCCTTTGATCTCTGTAGGAATAGATTCTCTGCTGTCCTCTATACTTTGTTGAAGCCCAGCGATTAATTTTATGACTATTAATTTAAATTCATTTTCTGCTATATTGCTTAAATTGGTTTTGATAAGTTCTTTAGCTATTGCTACTTCCTGGAGTTTCTTTTGAGGAGAATTCTTCTGTTTCATCATTTTGGATAGTCCCGGGAGTGGCGGGGAACTTCAGGGCTCTTCCTCTGTGCTGTCTGGAGTAACTTGTGTTGGTGGGTGGGGCCAAAGTCAGACCTGATGTCTGCTCCCAGCCCACCGCTGGGGCCACAGTCAGACTGGTGTGTACCTTCTCTTCCCCTCTCCCAGGGGCAAGACTCACTGTGGAGCGGTGTTGCCTCTGTCTGGGCTACTTGCACACTGCCAACCTTGTGGTGCTGCTTCAATGGGAACTGGCGTATTAGCCGGGGTGGATCCACAAGGTGCACAGGGGTGGGAGGGACAGGCTCAGCTCACTTTGCCTTTGGTGGTCCGCTTTGGGAGGGGCCCTGTGGCACCAGGAGGGAGGTAGACCCATCCGGGGGATGGATCCACAGAAGCACAGCGTTGGGTGTTTGTGCGGTGCAAGCAAGTTCGGGGCAGGAACTGGTTCCCTTTGGGATTTAGGCTGGGGGATGGGTGAGGGCGCTTCCCAGCGCCTTTGTTCCCAGGCAAGCTGAGCTCTGCCCTCCAGGGCTCAACAACTCTCCCTCCTGTTGTCCTTTAGCCCTCCTGCTCTCCAAGCAGAGCTGTTGACTTATAACATTTCAGATGTTAAGTCCTGCTGGCTGTCAGAACACACTCCGTCTGGCCCCTCCACTTTTGCAAGCCCGTCTCAGGGGCTCTGCCTTGCCAGGTGGGCTGGCTGCCCCTCCACCGCCCTGGCTCCCTCCTGCCATCCCGTGTAGCGCGCACTGCCTCTCCTACCCTCCTCCGTGGGCCTCTCGTCTACGCTTGGCTCCGGAGAGTCTGTTCTGCTAGTCTTCTGGCGGTTTTCTGGGTAAATTAGGCAGATGTGGGTGGAATCTAAGCGATCAGCAGGACGCGGTGAGCCCAGCGTCCTCTTACGCCAGCATCTTCCCAATAAATATCTGTATTATGTTGTTTTTGAATGGAATATTCTGAATATATCTGTTAAGTTCATCTGTTCCAGGGTGTCATTCAAAGTCATCATTTGCTTGATTTTGTGTTTAGGTGATCTATCCATTCATGTAACTGGGGTGTTAATATCCCCTACTGTTATTGTATTATTAACAATTACTTTATGTTTCATATTCATTATTTTATATATTTATATGCCCCATGTTGGGTTCATAAATATTTACAATTGTTATATCTTCCTGTTGGGTGTCCCCTTCATGGTTAATAATTATTGCCTTCTTTGTCTCTTGTTACAGTTTTTATTTTAAGTCTATTTTGTCTGATATAAGTATTGCTAATCCAGCTTTCCTTTTATGTATATTTGCATGATAAATGGTTTTTCATCCCCTCACTTTCAAACAGCAGGTGTCTTTAGATCTACAATGAGTCTATTGTGGGCAGTGTATAGATGGGTCTTGTTTTTTAATCCATTCTGACAACACTATGTCTATTAATTTAAGCATTTAATTCATTTACATTCAGAATAATTATTGATAGATATGCATTTAGTGTCATTTTATTACTTGTTTTGCCATTGCTGGAGATTTTCTCTGTTTCTTTCTTGTCTGTGTCCTTTTTGGTCTTTCCATCCAACTCAAAGAGTCCTCTTTAATATTTCACACAGGGCTGGTTTAATGGTCACCAACTCTTTCAGTTTTTGTTTGAGAAACTCCTTACGCCTTCTTTTCTGAATGATAGCCTTGCTGGATAGATATTCTTGGATGCATAATTTTCCCCTTCAGTATGTTGAATATATCATGCTACTGCCTTCTTGCCCTGTAGCTAGCTTATGGGACTTACCATGTGTGCTAAGTATGTCTTTTTTCTTGCTGCTTTTAAGGTTTTTTCTTTATCACAATATTTTGTAAATCTAATTACAATGTATCCTGTTGTTGGCTTGCTTTTGTTGAGTTTGATGGGATTTTTCTGTGCCTCCTGGATCTAGATGTCTGGATCATTTCTTCAAATAAACTGTCTGTCCCTTTTTCTCTTTCCTTCTTCTGGGACTCCTAAAATATGAATATTTTGTTTGATGTAGTCATTAAATTCTCTACATCTATTTTTGTTTTCCATTCTTCATTCTCTCTCTTGTTAAGCTTTATCATTTTCCATTATTTTGTGTTCTAGGTCACTAATCCATTCCTCTGCTTGCTGCCTGTTTTTCATTGCATCAAACCTATTTCCAATCTTGTTTATTTTGTTCTTCATCTCTGATTATTTTTTTTAAATTATTTTATCTCTGTTGTAAGAGTATCTCTGATATCTCCTATTCTTTTCTCAAGCCCAGTGAGAATCCTTATGATTGTTGCTTTAAGTTCTCCATCAAGCAAGTTTCTTATATCTGTTTTGCTTACATCTCTGGCAATGGCCTTATTTTGCTTTTTCATTTGGGATGAACTCCTCTGTCTTCACCTTTTGTCTAAGTATCTGCCTTATTCTCTGTGTTGGAAAAGCCAGTTATGTCTCCTACTCCTGAAAATAATGTCTTTAAGAAGATGAGGTCATGTAGTTCCCAGGGTTTGGTGCTTCAGGGAGTTTCTCCAGTGTATGCTGTGTGCACTCTGCTGTTGTGTTTTGGCTGCTCTATCCTTCAGGCCAGTCATCTGAAGACATTCTCCTTGTCATGTGTGGGCAGTATTTGGTCCCTGGCCTGAATGTAGTGAATTTAAAGTAGGTGTTTTCTGATCTGCCTCTGAAATGAGCTGATACCACCTCCACCAGAATCGAGGCTCTGCAGAGCTCTCTGGTTGGGAGATATGGTGTGGGCAATATTTTGTTCTGGTCTTCTAGGGGAGGGGCCTGCTATGCTGCAACTGAGGCAAGAGTGACTGAGAAGGTCAGACCTGCTAGAAGGCAGGGCCTTGGGGCTTGTATAAACAAGTTAGGCAGCCAATGTCTGGGCTGGGCTGCTTCCAACAGGTACCTCTATGTTTATGCTGAGGGGTGGGTGTAGGAAATGGTGCCAGCAGCTCCTTTGTTCCTGGAGTGGAGTCTCAGTGAATGCTACTTCTTGGTGAAGTCACAGAAGAGCCATTAATCTCCCGCTTGTGTGTCCCAGGCTCTCTTCAGGTGGCTGTTTCCATGCTGTCTGCCCCCAGGTTGTCTACCTTCTCTTCAGCAGTAACACAGTCCTCCTAGTCTCTATTCCAGCCAATCCCACTGACCTTTGATCCTGAGAAACTTAACAGAAGACCATGGGGGAGGGGAAGGGGGAAAAAAAGTTACATAGAGGAAAGGAGGCAAACCAGAAAAGACTTTTAAAAACTGAGAATAAACTGAGGGTTGATGGGGGGTGGTAGGGAGGGGAAAGTGGGTGATGGGCATTGAAGAGGGCACCTGTTGGGATAAGCACTGGGTGTTGTAATGAAACCAATTTGACAATAAATTGACAATAAAAAAAAAATAAAATAAAATTCCAGTGTTTAAGTCCCCCTCGTTTCAAGAACTCTTGAAATTCAGCCCCTATTGTTTTCCATGGTAATAGCTTTGGGTAAATGTTCTCCTTGTGCATTCCCTATGTGCTCCTCTCTTTCTCACTTTTCTTGTCCATGGCACCCTCCCCTCCATAGCATCCATGATCTGATTCTCCCCTAAACTGTGTCTCCTCACTTCCTAACTTTTTTGTTGTCACCTCCTTTCTCCCTTTAGTTGTGGAGATTGTTCTGTCAGTTTTCATGCCAATTTCTGGAGTCGTTAGGATGATTTAATAGTTATCTAGTGTTCACGGGATGGAACAGGCCTATGGTCCTCCTACTCTGTCACCATCTTCCCTCTCCCTAGTCCTGGACTTTTATTTTTTGGTTGGTTTTTGATTATGTATTCAATTTCTTTACTTGTAATTTGTGTGTTCAAATTTAATAGTTCTCTTTGAATCAGTTTTGGAAGATTATAGTTGTTTAGAAATTTATCTACTTTTTTTAGGTTGTCCAACTTGGTGACATATAATTTTTCAGAGTAGTCTCATAATCCTTTGTATTTCTGTGGTGTCAGTTGTTACTTCTGTCTCATATCTGATTTAATTTATTAATTTTTTTGTTCTTTTTTTTCTTGATGAGTCTGGCTAACGGTTTGCCAATTTTGTTTATCTTTTCAAAGAGTAAGCCCTTTGTTTCATTGCATTTTTCCATTTTTGAAAAAGCTTCTATGTCATTTACTTTTGCCCTGTATTATTTCCTTCCTTCTACTTATGTTGAACTTTGTTCCTTTTTTCCATTTCTTTTAGTTCCTTTAGGTGTAAAGTCAGGTTGTTTATTTCAGCTTTTCCTTGTTTCTTGAGGTAGGCCTATCACTATACGTTTCCCTCTTAGAACTATTCTGTCACAAAGATTTTGAACTGCTGTGTTTTAATTTTTGTCTCCATGCATTTTTTGATTTCTTCTTTCATTGCTTCATTGACTCATTGGTCGTTTAGTACCATGTTGTTTAGCCTCCATGTGTTTGTGACTTTTTCAATTATTTTGTGATTGATTACTAATTTCATATTGCTGTGATTGGATAACATGCATGGTATGATTTTAATATTTGTAAATTTATTGAGACTTGTATTGTGGCCTAATGTTATCTATTCTGGAGTATATTACATGCAGACGTGAAAAGAATGTATATTGTTGGTTTTAGAGATAATTATTTTTATATATCTATTATGTCCATTTGTTCTAATGTGTCATTCAAAGACATTATCCATTAATGTTTGCTTTATACATTTAGGTGCTCCAATATTGGGTGTACAGATATTTATAATTGTAATATCCTCTTGTTGGAATTGATCCCTTTATCATTATGCAATGTTCTTCTGTGTTTGTTATAGTCCTTGTTTTAAAGTCTATTTTGGGGGCGCCAGGGCGGCTCAGTCGGTTGAGTGTCCAACTTCGGCTCAGGTCATGATCTCGCAGTCTGTGAGTTCGAGCCTAGCGTCGGGCTCTGTGCTGACAGCTCAGAGCCTGGAGCCTGCTTTGGATTCTGTGTCTCCCTCTCTCTCTGCCCCTCCCCCTCTCATGCTCTGCCTCTCTCTGTCAAAAATAAACAAAAAAAATTTTTTAAAAAGTGTATTTTGTCTTGGGGTGCCTGGCTGACTCAGTCAGTAGAGCATGCGACTCTTGCTCTCAGGGTTGTGAATTCAAGTCCCATGTTGAGTATAGTGATTACTTAAAAATAAATTCCTAAAAAAAAGAAATCTATTTTGTCTGCTATAAGTACTTATACTCTAGCCTTTTTTTTGTTCACTTCCACTTGCATGGTAAATATTTTCTCCTCTCTTTGCTGGTAGTGTATATCTTTCTTTGGATCTGAGGTGAGTCTCTTGTAGGCAGCAAATAGATGGGTCTTGTTTTTTCATGCATTCTGCCAACCTATGGCTTTTGCTTAAAGTATTTAGGCCATTTACATTTAAAATAATTGTTTGTTTTTACTTAAGTTCAAATTAGTTAACATACTGTGTAGTCTTGGCTTCAGTAGAACCCAGTAATTCATCTCTTACATATGACACCCAGTGCTCTTCCCAAAAAGTACCCTCCTCAATGCCCATCACCCATTTAACCCATCCTCCCACCCACCGCCCCTCCAGCATTCCTTAGGTTGTTCTCTGTATTTAAGTCTTTTATGGCTTGCCTCTCTCTCTGTTTTTACCTTATTTTTCCTTCCCTTCCCCTATGTTCATCTGTTGAGTTTCTCAAATTCCACATATGAGTGAAATCATATGTCTTTCTCTGACTGACTTATTTAACTTAGCATAATACCCTCTAGCTCCATCCACGTTGTTGCAAATGGCAAGATTTTTTTCATCATTGAGTATTCCATTGTATATATATATATATATATATATATATATATATACCACTTCTTCTTTATCTACTCATCAGTAACTATTGATATGTTTGTATTTATTGCCATTTTGTTCACTATTTTCTGGTTAGTTTTTTAGTTCTTCTCTGTTCCTTTCTTCCTCTTTTGTTCTCCTTTATGTTTAATAAATTTCTGTAGTTTTATGTTTAGTTTATTTCTGTTTACCATTTGTGTATCTACTATAGTTTTAGGGTTTGTGGTTACCAGGAGGTTTATATATAGCATCCCAAGTATACAGCAGTCTATGTTAAGTTGGTGCATTTAATTTCAAACATTCCAAAACAAATGAACAAAAAACAAAAGAAAATTCTTAACTTTCTACTTCACATTTTATGTATATGCTGTCATTTTTCTACTTCTTATTCACAATTTTCATACATGTAATTATGGCCATTTATTTTCTGCTTAAAGAAATTTAATATTTGTTATAAGACTGGTTTAGTGGTGATAAACTCATTTAACGTTTCTTTGGGAAACTCCATGTCTTTTTCAATTCTGAATGATAATCTTGCCTGGTAGAATATTTTTGGTTGTAGGTTTGTTTGTTTGTTTGTTTTTCATTTTCTTTTAGCACTTTGGATATATCCTGCTACTCTCTTCTGGCTGCAAAGTTTCTGCTGATAAATCAGTTGATAGTCTCATAGGCTTTCCCTTTTGGGTAAGTTTTTGTTTCTCTCTCAATGCTTTTAAGATATTTTTATTATTAATCGTTGACATTTTAGTTACTATATGTCATGGTCTGTTCCTCCTTGGGTTTATGTTGCTTGGAGCTCTTTGTGATTCTTGAACCTGGATGTCTATTTTCTTTCTCAGGTTAGGGAACTTTTCAGCTATTTCTCCAAATTAGTTTTCTGCCTCATTCTTTCTCTTCTGAGACCCTTATAATGATTTTTTTAGCTTTAGATCCCTTAAGCTATTTTCATTTTTAACATTCTTTTCTCTTTGTTGTTCAGCTTGGGTGCTTTCTATTATACTGTCCTCCAGATCACGGATACATTCTCCTGCATCTGCTAATCTGTTGATTTCCTCTAGTGTATTCTTTTTATTTCAGTTACCTTATTCTTCATCTCTAACTGGCTCTTTTTCATATTTTGTATCTCTTTATTGAAGGTCTCACTGAGGTCTTTAACTCCTCTCCTGCCCAGGGCAGCTCTCTAGTATGACTACTTTAAATTACTTTAAATTCTCATCAGGCATTTTGCTTATCCTTGTTTCATTAGTTCTTTTCAGAGATTTTGTATTCTTTCTTTTGCAGCATATTTCTCTGTTTCCTCATTTTTCCTGACTTTCTGTGTTTGTTTCTATGGACTAGGTGGAACAGCTACTTCTAAAAACTTGAAGGCATCATTTTATGTATGGTTCCCTATGTAGACTGTGTGCTTGGAGAATTTAGCTGACTAGCTGGAGCTGTGGATGTCATGGGCTGATGGCTCCAATGCTCTCCAAAGTTTAAGAAGTGACTCCCCTGCCAGGATAGCTAAAGCCGACATGGTCACAGATGGGTGTGGCCCATGGGCTCTCCATGCAGCGGGTGCTTTGGCAGAACAGTTAAAAGGAAATTGTGGTTTATATACACAATGGGATACTACATGGCAATGAGACAGAATGAAATATGGCCCTTTGTGGCAACATGGATGGAACTGGAGAGTGTTAAGTGAAATAAGTCATACAGAGAAAGATACCATATGTTTTCACTCTTATGTGGATCCTGAGAAACTTAACAGAAATCTATGGGGGAGGGGAAGAAAAAAAAAGAGGTTAGAGAGGGAGAGAGCCAAAGCATAAGAGACTCTTAAAAACTGAGAACAAACTGAGGGTTGATGGGGGGTGGGAGGGGAGAGTGGGTGATGGGTATTGAGGAGGGCACCTTTTGGGATGAGCACTGAGTGTTGTATGGAAACCAATTTGACAATAAATTTCATATAAAAAACAAAAAACAAACAAAAAACAAACAACAAAAACTAAATTTCACGCAAGCTGTGTTGTTCTGAGATCTATGCACAGAAGCTGAAATAGGTATTAGCTGGGGTATCCCAGAGCTCTCCATAGATAGTGCTCTGGCTGTGCAGCTGGAGCTCAGGGACAGAGCTCAGGGACAGGCTGGAAGGTCTTGTGGTTTTCTGTACATGGGCACCCTGGCAGCTAAAGCAGATGCACACTGGGGTGTCGCATGGTTCTATTCACTGATGGCACGCTGGCAGGACAGCTAAAGCTGATGTGGATATGAGCAAGGGGGTCCCGGGGTGCTTCACACCGGGTACACTCTGGCAGGGCAGCTGGAGCTAAAATGGGCTTAATCTGGAGGATTCTGTGGTTCTCTGTGCAGCATGTATCCTGTCAGGACACCTTAAGCTTAAGTGGATGCAAGCCAGGGATCCTAGAGTTCTACATGCTGAATGCACCCTGGCAGCATAGCTGAAGCTGAAATGGATGCAACCCAGGTTGTTCTGGTGCTATCCATGCAGGGAGTCTCTACTGGGGTGGCTGGAGTTGAGGTGGTATGTGGGCTGCGAGGTTCCTGGGCTCTCTGAGCACAGGGTTCTCTGATAGAAGTGGGTGTAAGCCAGGGAACCCAGTGCACTTTGTACAGAGGACAACTTGGCAAGATAGCTGAAGTGGATACAAAGCAAGGTGTTCTGGGGCTCTCCACACTGTGGGTGACCTGGTGTGACAACTGAAGCTGAACTGGTTGCATGCTGGGATGTCCCTGGGTGCTCAATGCAGAGGATGTCTTGGCCAGACAACTGGAACTGAGACCAGTGCAGGCAGGGATATTCTGGGGCACTCTGCAGAGAGTGCCTTGCCAGGATGGCTAGAACTGATGCAGGCACAGGGCAAGGGGGGTTCCTGGGGTGTTCTGCACAGGGGTCACCCTGGTAGGGTAGCTGGATCCAAAGTAGTCATTTGGGAGGTTCTGGAGCACTCTGCAATAGCGGTGACCTAGGAAGCCATCTGAAGTTGAACTAGTATGGGCCTGGCTGTTCTAGGGTGTTCTGTACCTGTGTCATCTGGGAGGAAAGGATGGAGCTATAGTGGGCACTGAACATGATTGTCTTGGTGTGCACCACCCTGTGGCCATCTTGATGGGATGGCTAGGGCTGGTGTAGACTAGGGGCCCAGGATTCACTGAGGTGGTAGGATGATTAGGGCACACAAACTGCACACTGATCTCTGTTTTCAAGGTGAAGGGTGAGCATAGACCATGTCAGGCCATCTCACCTGGAGAAAGTTCCAGCAGCTCCAGGTGACAAGAGTTCTGGGGTTGACTCTTTTATAAACTGGTTGCTCCTTTAAACCACAGCCTTGTGCCCAAGGACAGATGAATCTTTTCCTAGTCCAATACTATTCCTCCCCTCTGCAGTTGCAGCACCAGAGGTGGGGTTTCTCTTTCTCTCTCTCTCTCTCTCTCTCTCTCTCTCTCTCTCCCTCTCTCTTTTTTTACTACGGATCTGTCTTGCTGTTCTCTTTTACTGTTCTTTCATTGTGCAGAAGCTGCTTAATGGATTGTCAGTTCTTTTTCAGAAAGAATTGCTCTATAAATAGGTATAATTGGGTGCATTCCATGGAGGATGTCCTCCTAAGTCACCATATTGAACTGGAAACCCTGCATCCCACAAGTTTTAGTATGCTGTTTCCATTTGTTTTTGAAGGTGTTTTTTCCCCTCAAGATATTTTCTGATTTCCTTTTTGATTTCTTCTTTCGCTTATTGCCTTTGGTTTTACAGGAGTGTGTTATTTTTCACATATTGGTGAAATTTCCTGTTTTCCTCTTGCTATTGTTTTCTAAGTTCATACTATTATGTTTGGAAAAGATATCTGATATGATTTCAATATTTTGAAATGTTAAAAGTTACTTTGTGACAACTATATGATCTATCCTGGAAAATGTCTCTGTGTGCTTAAGAAAAATATGCATTGTGCTGCTGTTGGGTGGAATGTTTTCTAGGTGTTTGTTAGGTCAATTTAATCTAAAGTATACTTCAAGTCCACTATTTTAATATTCATTTTCTGCCTGTGTGATCTATCCATTGTTGACAATAGGGTATTGATGTACCTATTATTGCATTATTTTTTTCCCTTCGGATCTGTTAATAACTGTTTAATATATTTAAGGTGCTCCAATATTGGGTGAATATATGTTTACAGTTCTTATATCTTCTTAAAATTCTCCTATTATTATATAATAACATTTGGCTCTATTCACAGCTTTTGACTTATTAAACTGTTTTATCTAAGTATAGCTACCCGTTTTCTGTTGGTGTCTATTTTGCATGGAATATCCTTCCCATACTTTCACTTTCAGAAACAAAGAAACAAACAAATAATAACATCAAGAAGACTCTTAAATGCATTTCCTTAAATTTTAAGTGAGTTTGTTTTAAGCAGAATATAGTTATGTGTCACATTTTTACCCATTCAGCCACTCTATGCACTTTGATAGAGGAATTTAAACTATTTTCATTCAGACTAATTATATATTAAGAACTTCCTATTGTGATTTTAAGTTATTTTCTGATTCTGTTAAAGATCCTTTGTTCCTTTCTACCTCTCTGTTTCATTTGTGTATTGATTACTTTTGTAAGATTATGGATTGATTAATTTCTCTTTGTCTTTGTGTATGTACTATAGGTTTTAACTATCTAGTTACAATAAGGCTTTCATAATATATCTTCTAAGTCTATTTTAGACCAATAATAATGTCAATTATACATAGAAATTCCCAATATTTTCTTGCCTCTACCCCACATTTTGTTTATGTCACATTTTTTCTCATTTTTTTTTCACCTTAATTGAGATACAATTGAACTATATTAGTTTTAGTTGTACAGTATAATGATTCAATATTTGTATGTATTGTGAAAGAACCACCATAATAGATCAAGTTAACATTTACTACCATAATCACAACTTTCTGTTTTCATGAGGACTTCTTAGCAACTTTCAAATATGCAGTGAAGTATTACTAACCATCATTGCCATGCTATACATTATATCTCCATGACTTATTTCAAATTTGGAAGTTTGTACCTTTAGAGTCCCTTCACCCATCTTGCCCACTGATGGCCACACCTCTAGTAAAACACCAATCTGTTCTCTTTATCTACAAGCTTTTTTTTTGGGGGGGGGAGGGATTAGATTCCACATATAAGTGAAATCATATGGTATTTGACTTTGTCTGACCTATTTCACTTAGCATAATGCCTACAATGACCATCCCCAATGTTACAACTGGCAAATTTTCATTTTTTTTGTTACTGAATATTATTTGTGTGTGTGTGTGTGTGTGCGTGCACACACACATATGTGCATGTGTATGTGTGGTATCTTCTTTATCCATTTATCTATCAATAGACACTTAGGTTGTTTCCATATCTGAGCGATTGTAAATAATGCTGTAATGAACACAGTGGTGCAGATACCATCTTGAATCAGTGTTTTTGTTTTCTTCAGATAAAACCCGGAAATGAAGTACTGAATCATATGGTAGTTCTTTCTTTAATTAAAAAAAATGCTTTTAATGTTTATTTATTTTTTGAGAGAGAGAGAGAGAGAGATGGGGGTGGGTGGAGAAGGAGGGGCAGAGAGGGAGACACAGAATCTGAAGCAGGCTCCAGGCTCCGAGCTGTCAGCACAGAGCCTGACATGAGGCTTCAGCTCACAAACCATGAAATCATGACCTGAGCTGAAGTCAGACGCTTAACTGACTGAGCCACCCAGGCGCCCCATATTTTAAACTTTTTTTTAAGTAAGCTTTATGCTCAATGTGAAGTTTCACTCATGACTCAGATCAAGAGTCACATGCTCTACCAACTGAGCCAGTCAGGTGCACCTCTAGTTTGAATTTTTTTAAGAAACCTCCATACTGTTTTCTATGGTGGCAGCACTAATTTACATTCCCACCAATAGTGTATAATTGCCTTGACATCCTTGCAAGCATTTATTTCTTGTCTTTTTGACAAAACACACTCTAACAGGTGTAAGATGATTCTCACTGTGATTCTGATTTGCATTTCCCTGATGATTAGTGATGTTGAACATCTTTTCATGTACCTGATAGCCATCTGTATATCTTCTTTGGGAAATATCTATTCATTTCCTAGGACTATTTTTTTTCATCAGATTTTTTTTTTTAGCTAATGAGTTGTTTGTGGTTCTTAATATATGTTTTGAATACTAACCCCTTATCAAATATATGACATACAAATATTTTCTCCCATTCACTAGGTTGCCTTTTCATTTGTTGATGGCTTCCTGTAAGGTACAGAAGCTTTTTGGTTTGATATAGTCCCAACTGTTTATTTTCTTTTGTTGCTTTTGCTACTGGAGTCAGTTCCAAAAATTCATCAACAAGACCTATGTCAAAGAGCTTACCTGCTAAGTTTTCTTCTAGGGAGTTGTATGGGTTTAGGTCTTATAGTCAAGTCTTTAATCTATTTTGAGATGATTTTTTGGAAGGTATAAGATAGTGGTCCAGTTACATTCCTTTGCATATGGCTGTCCTGTTTGTCTGGTACCAGTTTCTGGCTTCTTTGTAGCAAATTAATTGACCATACATACATGGGTTTATTTCTGGGGTCTCTATTAGGTTCCATTGACCTATGTGTCTATTTTTATACCAACATCATACTGTTTTGATAATTATACCTTTGTATATAGTTTGAAATCAGGAAGTCTGTTGCATCCAGTTTTGTTCTTTCTTAAGATTGCTTTCACAATTTAGGATTTTTTTTTACAATTCCATACAGATTTTAGGATTCTTTCTACTATTTCTGTAAGAAATGTCATTGGAATTTTGAAAGTGATTGGATACAATGTGTAGATAAACTTTGCTTAATATTTACATTTTAACAATATTAATTCCTCCAATTCATGAGCACGGAATACATTTCCATTTTTTTTTTTTTTCAATTTCTTGCAAGAGTCTCTTAAAGCTTTCAGGGTACAAGTCTTTCAAATCCTTGGTTAAACTTATTTCTAGGTGTTTTATTAGATTTGATGCAATTATAAAATGGATTGCTTTCTTAACTTATTTTTCTTATTGTTCAGTATTAGCATGTAAAAATGCAACAGATTTTTTGCATATTAATTATGTATCCTGCAAATTTACTGAATTTGTAAAGTTGTAACAGTTATTTTGGTGGAATATTTAGGATTTTCTATATAAAATATCATGTGATCTGAAGATAGTGACAGTTTTACTTCTTACTTTCCAGTTGGCATGGTTTTTTGCTTGTTTGTTTTTGTTTGCCTAACTGCTGTGGCTAGTCCTGGCACTTTTATGTTGAATTAAAATGGAGAGAGTGTGTATCCTTATCTTGCTCCTGATCTTAGAGAAAAAGCTATTAATGTTTCACCACTGAGGGTTTGTCATAAATGGCTTTATTATGTTGAGGTACATTTCCTTTATACCCACTTTGTTGAGAGGTTTTATCATAAAAGGATAAATTCTGTCAAATAATTTTTCTGCATATATTGAGATAATCATATGATTTATATCATTCATTTTGTTTATATGGTGCAACATAGGATTTAGTTGTGGATGCTGAAATATCCCTGCATCCCAAGAATAAATCGTACTTGATCATGGTATATGATCCTTCTAATGTATTTTTTAATTTGGTTTGCTAATATTTTGTTAAAGATAAAGGGTACAAGTTGAGTAGGATGCAGCATCTCTGATTCTGAGATTGTGCAGGAGTGTATTCTCCAAGCAATTCTGTCAGCTAAGGTCAATAAAGAAAATCCTAGATGTATCACAGTGGCCAAGTTTGCAGGTCCCCTGCACATGTTTGTGGTAGAAGTGGTGGCTAGAGCTGTTGGATTTCTCAGAGGCAAAGGCTATTGGGCTTGTTTGGTTCTCCTTTTGCACCCATGGAGAGAAGTTCTATACAAGGTGTCCTACTTGGAGCCAAGTCTTGCATGCTGGCACTCAGTGACAACAGAGCTAGGGGTTTTGGGCTCAGAGGCATGTGGAACTACTATAGCATCTGAAGCCTAGGGCACAGGAGTATTTGCATTTACCATAGTGCCGGTTTCAGATTTCAGGGCATGTGCACAACACTTACTGAACTTGCACTGCATCACTGGGACTCAGCATGTGACTAAGGTCCTGGCAGAAAAAAAAGCAGGATGCAGCTGAATCAGGAGATTAAGGCTGACAAATTATAGCAGTGACCTGGGCCCAGGGAAAGGAGTGCAGTAACAGCATGCCCTGGAGGTCAAAGTGTGTTCTCAGAAAGCAGAGGGAAGTGTGCAGAAAACAATATACAGGTCTTAGTGATGGAAGTCAAAGTCTTAACTTAGGAACCAGGGATGAGGGGTGTAACAGCAGCAGAATGGTCCTAGTGTTAGCGATCATATATGCTACTTGGCATATAAGAAACTAGACACAGCAGAGCGGCAGCTTCTGATGACAAATCAAAGCAACAACTCAGGATCTAGGGGGAAGGGCAAAAACCAGCAGTAGTCTGTATGGCCACAGAAGTTTAAAACCACAAATCAGGAATTCTGGGAAGGGTTCAAGGTAACAGCAGATCAGCCCCAGTGAAACCACAACTTAGGACACAAGGGGTGAAACACAATGCATCCCCAGATGACAAGTCAAAGGCAAGACTTAAAACACAGGAAATAAAGGACATCACAGCAATAACACAACTTATAGACAGTGTGATCCTGAAGAGCAGGAAGGAGCAGTTCATCAGGATCCTGGGTAACAGACAGAATATACTGAAAACGCCAGTACCAGGGATGAGAAGAAGTGACGAGGACACAAGGGAACCAACTCAATTACAGTCAGCATCATGGAATTACGTAGGGGCCAAGGCAGCAAATATTATGCGAACAAAGAGTGGTGACTAGCTCGCAAAGGTAATACTATTTTCAATTTCCCTAAGAAGTGAAATCTTTCCAAAGGAAGGACTCGGGGTGCTAAGTAGATATGACTGAAGGAAAAAGTGACATAGGTAACATTATTTTAACATTTTTCTACATGGACATTAGAGTTCTAAGATCTGTGGAAAATCTAGAACATCACTTTGAACCTGGGAAATAATTTGACTATCCTGTATTTTGCACACAATATTCACATTATTTGTGAAAACAAAATAAAACTGGGCCTCAAAAAGCCCATAATGCAGAAGTCCCTTTCTAGACAAGAACATTAAAAAGATAATTATTTTCATGCAATGAAGGGAATTTAATGTCAGAGAAAACAATGAACCAATAAAACAAAACTGTTTAAAACTCACAGGTAAATAATGTTACAAATTCAAAGAAAAATTCCCAATACAAGATTTATCATATACAAATATAATACAAGAGGAAGGCTAACAATGACTAATCTCACATAGGACATTAAAATAAAAATACAAATTTATTATAATTTATTTTATTTTTAAATCTTTATAATGCATAGAAGCAAAAGCAGGAGATGGGCACAAGGAGATGTGGATGGCGATCCGACTAGCTCCTCCTGGAAAGGAGAGAAGTAGACAGTGGGTTGGAACTCATGAACCTTAAGATAAGGACCACAGAGGAGGTCCAACAGTTAAAACCTTGAGCGATATAGATGACTATATATTAAATATTTTCAATAAAACATTCGCATTATGATGTGATTTTTGAACATACATTACAAAATAAAAAGAATTAACATGGCAGTAAATATTTACACTTTGCAAAATATCCCTAAGCAAAAACTTTAAGAATTCACATAAGACAACTTCTGAAAAGACCAGACTGCAGCAACCTGCCATGTGGCAGGCACATGGGTCAGCAAGGATGTACTGCTGGGTTGTCTGGACTCTGCCCAAGCAAAGGTTCCCTCATGGCAGCAGTCAGAGGCCTAAGACAGAAAAAACTCTTCCCTACACAGGCAGGATTGCCCCAAAGTGGTCAAGTAGGCCTGGAGATCAGCCAAAGGTGATATGGGTGATTCTTGGCCTGAAGGAGCAGCAGGAGGGGCCAGGGGCTACTGAGGTGGAGGAGGAGGAGGACCAGGAGGAGGAGGAAGACGTGGAGGAGGAGGAAGACAAGAGGAGGAACAGGAGGAGGATGGAAGGGGTTGATGAATGATTTTTGTTTTTGTTGTTGTTGTGGTTGTTGTTGTTCCCTTCTCTGTGTTTGACAGCAAATGCAGGGAGAG
>NC_064817.1:46805471-46825539 GCF_023721935.1 Panthera uncia
GCCGAAGTCAGATGCTTAACTGACTGAGCCACCCAGGGGCCCCTACAGCATTTTTAAATTCATGATGAGAATATTTTAGTTCTTTGATTTCTGTAGCAATTGATTCTTTGCTGTCTTCTAAGGTTTTCAAGCCCAGCTATTAGTCTATGATTATCATTCTAAGTTCTTGCTCAGATATATTGTTTATATCTGTTTTGAGCAATTCTTTAGCTGTCCTTTCTTCCTGGGATTTGTTTTGAGGACAATTCTCTCATTTTGGCTACTTTTCTGGCCTTATGGATTTTAAAAGCTTGTTATGTGTCCTGCACCTGCAAGCATGACTATATTAAATAGGGGTCATACACTGTCCAGGTCCTGGCCCTTCAGGAGGTATTTTTTGGAGAGTGTTACTTGCTCTCTGTTGTTGTGACTCTGGGTGCTTTATCTCCCTACTCTTAGTGATGTTTTGGACCCTCTACCAGGTGTGATTTGATTTGTTCTTTGAGGTAGCCTTGGAAAAGCGAACAAATAAAAACAGAAAAAAAAACCTACAACACTAGCTACAACAAAACAATGGGGTGGTGGCATTGTTGATGGAAAAGGCCTTATCCCATACAAAGAGAGAAATGACAGGGTTGGCGAAAAAGAAAAGAAGAGACAATTGTCCAGGAAAAAAAAAAAAAACTATAGAGCTTAATTCAGAGAGAAATACAGAGGGAAATAAAAAAGGAGATATGTAACAGGTAAAAAGGAATATATTAAATATGTCTTCTGACACAAACCAACAACCAGAATAATCAGACTAGAAGAGGAAATAAATAAGAAGGAGGAAAGCAAAAATATATATATAATAAGAATTGTCAAGAATTAAGTCACGAAATGCAAAACTGCTGGGTGCCTTGGAACTGGTGGCAGTGCTGGTCTGGAGGAGGGGCTGTCTGGTTAGTCAGCATCAATCCTGCTCCAGTAGATCCCAGTTACCAGGAGTGGAGGGGTTGGGTTTGATGTTGGCAGGTCCTGCCTCCATTGTGGGCCCGCTGTCCATTTCCTGAAGCCCCAGCTTGTTGGTGATGGGGAGAAAAATGGTGACAGCCCAGTCTCTCCTTCACAGTCCAGGTGTCCCAAACCACTCTGTTCAGGCATTCCTCACGGTGCCCTGAGGACAATTAAGGCAGTTTGTCCTGCTCTACCAACTCCCATGCCTCCCTTGAGCTTGGCTGGGGTTTAAACCCTACTGTATGAAAGGGTCCCACTTCGTGCACCCTGGTTCTGGGGAAGTGCTGCTCTGTGATGCTGATATATGGCATCTAATTAGTGGCCGCAGTCTTTATCCTTTGAATGGTTATATACCATCTTCCCACATTGCTCCAGGAAGGGGATTGCTTTTTCCCACTGGGAAACACACCTCTGAACTAGTTACCAAGCCTGGGGCTGGCTCCCCTCCTCCCCAGGTGCATGAACAGGGCAGCTGGCCCCAGTACAGAAAAAAGCCCTGCAGTTAGAGATTGGATCTTTGTCCATCCCAGTCTGTGGTTTTTCTCTTGTCCAGATACAGTCCTCTGCTTCTCCATCCTTTCTTTGTTTTCCCTTTGTCTCTCTGCAGAAGGAGATCCCTCCCATCTGTGCCTACGTGACCTGTTTTATCTCTCCCAGTTTGCAATCATGCACTTATGGCTACCACGTTGTCCCTGTGGGCCCCTGGAGATGTCTTTGTCACTCTGTAGCCCAAACTTTTGGAATTCAAAGTTCTCTGGCCTCAACACTGTTGTGTTTGAGGGAACTCAGGTCCCCCTACTTCTCTGCCACGTTGGATCCGAAAGAACCAATTTCTAACTGTGGGGCCAATTTCTAAATGTCTCCAGACTGGGGCTGGCCACCTTGTGCACGTGCCTAGGGAGGAGGGGAGCCAGGCCCAGGTTCAGTAGTAAGCTCAGAGGCACAATTAGATAGAGCACTCAACTTCCTTAAGTGCTGTTGGAAGAAGACAAATAGCTGCTCCATGGACAAATGGTCCTGCAGGTGCCCACCAGCCAGAGGACATTTGTTGGCTGGCTGGGTAGAGTGGCAATACTCCAGAAACAAGGCATGAGGATCAGTATGCTTTAAGACATAAGTGTTTGAATCCCAGCCAAGTTCCTGGGAGGTGTGGGAGACTGTGGAGCGGGACAAACCAACCCATTTGTGCCCACACAGCACTGTGAGGAACCAAAGAGACTTTGTTGGGTGCCTTGTGGAATGGCTCTACCCTGCAACTGGGGTGTGAAGAGCGGGATCCTTTAAGACATCGGGGTTTGAATCCCAGCTGACTGGGTGGTGCAGTAGACTGGAAAGGAACAAACTGGCCTGCTCATGCATGTGTGGCACCAAGAAGACGGCCTGAAGAGAGTGGTTTGGGACACCCGAGGAGGATAGACTTGGATGTCGCCATTTTTCTACCCATCACCAATAAGGTGGGGTGGCAGGGAATAGACAAGGGGCCCACACTGGAGGCAGGTCCTGCTTACACCGATCCATGCCACTCCGTGCCTAGTAACTATGTATCTAACAGAGCAAGGTTGACACTGAAGGAACCAGACAGCCCCTCCTCCAGACCAACGCAACCACTGGTTGCAAGACACCATCAGATAACTGTCCAGTGGTTTTGCATTTTCTGATTTGATTCTTGATCAATTATATATGTATGTATATAATTTCCTTCCTTTTCTTCTTCTTATTTCTTCCCTTCTCTAGTCTGTTTATTCTGGTTGTTGGTTTGTTTAAGCATAAATTTTTAATATATTCTTTTAACAGCTATGCTGTATCTCCTTCTTTATTTTCCTGTCTCTCTTTCTCTCGATTAAGCTGTATAGTTTATCAGATTCTCTGCCTGGTCAATTTTTTTTCCCTTTTTTCTCCACCCCTGTCATTTTTCTCTTTGATTGGGATAAGCATTCTTCCACTAACCCCCTTTTTAAAAAAAATTTTTTTTTCTCCAGGGTGACTTCAATGAACAAATCAAAGCACACCTGGTTGAAGGTCTGAACCACCACTATGAGTAGGGAGATTAAGCAACCAGACTCACAACAGAGAGCATGCAACACACTTCAAAAACACCTCCTGAAAGGTCAGGCTACAGACAGTGCATGTCCTCCTGTTAATATCATAGTGGTCGCAGGTGCATGACACATAACAAGCTATTAAAAAAACAAAAGGGAGAGAAAACTAGCCTAAATGATGAAACAGAAGTATTCTCCTCAGAACAAATCCCAGGAAGAAAGGACAGCTAAAGAATTGCTCAAAACAGATATAAACAATATATCTGAGAAAGAACTTAGAATAATAGTCATAAGATTAATAGCTGGGCTTGAAAAAAGCATAGAAGACAGCAGGGAATCTATTGCTGCAGAGACCAAGGAATTAAGAAATTGTCACGATGAATTAAGAAATGTTGTAACTGAGGTATAAAATAAACTAGATGCAGTGACAGCAAGGATGGAAGAAGCAGAGGGCAGTATAAGTGAAATACAAGATAAAATCATGGATAATGATGAAGCCAAGAAAAAGAATGATAAGAAAACACTAGACCAAGAGGAGAGAATTAGGGAAATACCTGATTGAATGAAACTTAATAATATCCATATCATAGGAGTTCCATATGAAGAGAGAGAAAGGGGAAAAGGGTTATTTGAAAAAAAATATAGCAATGAACTTCCTTAATCTGTGGAAGGAAACATACATCTAAATAAAGAAGACACAGATAACTCCCTTCAGATTTAACAGGAATAGGTCTTTTCCATGGCATATCATAGTGAAACTGGAAAAATACAAAGATAAAGAGAGAATTCTGAAAGAAGCTAGGGACAAACAGTCCTTAATCTACGAGGGTAGACACATAAGGGTGGTAGCCAAACTGTCCACTGAAACTTGGCAGGCCAGAAGGGAGTGGCAGGAAATATTCAATGTGATGAATAGGAAAAAATTATGCAGCCAAGAATCCTTTGTCCAGCAAGCCTGTCATTCAGAATAGAAGTAGAGATAAAGGCTTTCCCAGACAAACAAAAACTGAAGGAGTTTATGACCAGTAAACCAGTCCTGCAAGATATCCTAAGGGGAACTCTGTGAGTGTTATGCTGCAAAGACTACAAAGGACCAGAAACATCACTGACATCACCACAAGCATGAAACCTACAAGTAACAAATGACACTAACTCCATATATTTCAATAATAACTCTGAATGTAAGTGGACTAAATGCTCCAATCAAAAGACATATGGTATCAGAATGGATTAAAAAAAATCCAATATCCATCTGTATGCTGTATATAAGACACCAATTTTAGACCTATGTTCACCTTCAGACTGAAAGTGAGGGCGTGGAATCCATCTATAATGCTACTGGAAGTCAAAAGAAATCTGGAATACCATACTTATATCAGACAAACTACATTTTAAACTAAAGGTTTTGACAAGAGACAAGGAAGGGCATTATATCATAATTATGGGATCTACCCATCAAGAAGATTGTAAATGTTTATGCCTCCAAGTTGGGGCATATACATAAATCAAATAATCACAAACATAAGCAATCTTATTGATAAGAATATGGTTATTTCAGGGGTCTTTAATAATCCACTTACAGAAATGGATAGATCATCTAGGCAAAACACCAATTAAAAAAAAATGGACTTGAATGATACAATGGGGCAGATGGACTTGACAGATACATTAAGAACTTCATCCTAAGCAGCAGAATATACATTTTTCTGGAGTGTCCATGGAAAATTCTCCAATACAGATCACATATTGGGTGACAAAACAGTACTCAATAAATATAAAAATGACATGCGTATTATCAGATCACAATGCTATGAAAGTTGAAGTCAAGCACAAGAAAAAAAGAATTAAAGTCTCCAAATGCATGGATGATAAAGAACATCTTAGTAACAAGTAAATAGATAAACTAGGCAATTAAAGAAGAAATTATAAAATATATGGGAGCAAATGAAAATGAAAACAGCACAGTCCACAACCTTTGGGATGCAGCAAAGGCATTTCTAGGAGGAAAATACATTGCAACTCAGGCTTATCTCAAGAAAAAAGAAAAATCACAAATACAAAACCTGACAGCACATCTAAAGGAGCTAGAAGTAAACAGCAGACTCCCCAAGCCAGAAGAAGGGAAATAAAAAGAATTTGAGCATAAATAAGCAATATAGAATCCAAAATAACCCAGTAGAACAGATCAATGGATTTAAGAGATATTTTTTTTAAAAAATGAAATTTGATAACCCCCTAGCCTAACTTCTCAAAAAAAAAAAAAGATAGAAGACACAAATAGATAAAATCTCGAATGAAAGAGGGAGATCACAACTAACATCACAGAAATACAAACAATTATTAGAGAATACTATGAAAAATTATATGCTAACAAACTGGACAATCTGGAAGAAATGTACAAATTAGCAGGAACCCACACACTAAAAAAACTCAAATGGGAAGAAATAGAAAATTTGAACAGACCTATAACTAGCAAAGAAATTGAATCATTTATCAAAAATCTCTCAAAAAAATAAGAGTCCTGGGCCAGATGGCTTCCCAGGGGAATTCGACCAGACATTTAAAGCAGAGTTAATACCTATCCTTCTCAAGCTGCTCCACAAAAATAGAAATGGAAGGAAAGCTTCTGGACTCATTCTATGAAGCCAGCATTACCTTGATTCCCAAATCAGACAGAGTCCCTACTAAAAAGGAAAATTACAGGCCAATACCCCTGATGAACATGGATACCGAAATTCTCAACAAGATACTAGCAAATGGAATTCAACAGTATATTTAAAAAAATATATTTACCATGATCAAATGGGAATCATTCCTGGGCTGCAGGGCTTGTTCAACATTCACAAATCAATTGATGTGATACAACACATTAATACAAAAAATGATAAGAATGCTATGATCCTGTCAATAGATGCAGAAAAAGCATTTGACAAAATACAGCATCGTTTCTTAATAAAAGCTGTCAAGAAATCAGGAGAGAAATAAAATACCTTAATGTCATAAAAGCCATACATGAAAGGTCCACAGCTAATATAATCCCCAATACGGAAAAAATGAGAGCTTTTTCCATGAGATCAAGAACACACAGGGATGTCCACTCTCACCACTGTTGTTTAACATAATTTTGGAATTCTTAATATCAGCAATCAGACAACACAATGAAATAGAATGCATCCAAATTGGCAAAGAAGTCACCTTTCACTTTTTGCAGATGACATGATACTCTACATGGAAAACCAGAAAGATTCCACCAAAAAGCTCCTAGAACTGATACATGAATTCAGCAAAGTCTCAAGGTATAAAATAAATTTACAGAAATTGTTGCATTTGTATACACCAATAATGAAGCAACAGAAAGAGAAATAAAGAAACTGATCCCATTCAAAATTGCACCAACAATCATAAAATACCTAGGAATAAACCTAACCAAAGATGTAAAAGATCTGTATGCTGAAAACTATAGAAAGCTTACGAAAGAAATTGAAGAAGATACAAAGAAATGGGAAAACATTTCGTGCTCATGGATTGGAAGAATAAATATTGTTAAAATGAAAATACTACCCAAAGCAATCTACACATTCAATGCAAGCCCAATCAGAATTTTACTGGCATACTTCTCAAAGCTAGAAAAACAATCCTAAATTTTGTATGGGACCACAAAAGACCCCAAAGAGAGAAAGTAATGTTGAAAATGAAAATCAAAGCAGGAGGCATCACTATCCTGGACTTTAGCCTCTACTACAAAGCTGTAATCATCAAGACAGTATGGTATTGACACAAAAACAGATACATAGACCAATGTAATAAAATAGAGAACCCAGAGTTGAACCCACAAATTATGGCCAACTAATCTTTGACAAAGCAGGAAAGAGTATCCAATGGAAAAAGACACTCTCTTTAGCAAATGGTACTGGAAGACCTGGACAGCAGCATGTAGAAGAATGAAACTGGACCACTTTCTTACACAATACACAAAAATAAACTCAAAATGGATGAAAGACCTAAATGTGAGACAGGAAACCATCAAATCCCTAGAGGAGAAAACAGGCAATAAACTTTGACCTCAGCTGCAGCATCTTCTTTCTTGATACATCTCTGAAGGCAAGGGAATTAAAAGCAAAAATGAACTATTGGGACCTCATCAAGTTAAAAAGCTTCTTCACTGCAAAGGAAACAATCAACAAAACTAAAAGGCAACTGACAGAATGGGAAAAGACATTTGCAAATGACATATCAGATAAAGGATAGTGTCCAAAATCTATAAAGAACTCACCAAACTCCACACCCGAAAAACAAATATTCCAGTGAAGACATGGGCAGACGACATGAATAGACACTTTTCTAAAGAAGACATCCAGATGGCCAGCAGACACATGAAACAATGCTCAATGTCACTCGTCATCACAAAATACAAATCAAAACCACACTGACATATCACCTCATGCTGGTCAGAGTGGCTAACATGAACAAATCAGGAGACTATAGATTCTGGCAAGGATGTGGAGAAACGGGAACCCTCTTGCACTGTTGGTGGGAGTGCAAACTGGTGCAGCTGCTCTGGAAAACAGTGTGGAGGTTCCTCAAAAAATTAAAAATATACCTACCCTATGACACAGCAATAGCACTACTAAGAATTTACCCAAGGGATACAGGAGTCCTGATTTATAGGGGCTCATGTACCCCAATGCTTATAGAAGCACTTTCAACAATAGCCAACTTATGGAAAGAGCCCAAATGTCCATCAACTGATCAATGTATAAAGGAGATGTGGTTTACATATACAATGGAGTATTACTCAATAATCAGAAAGGATGAAATCCTGCCATTTGCAACAACGTGGAAGGAACTGGAGGGTATTATGCTATATGAAATATGTCAGTCAGAGAAAGACTATTATCATATGTTTTCACTCATATATGGAACTTGAGAAACTTAACAGAAGTCCATAGGGTAAGGGAAAGAGAAAAAAATAGTTTTAAACAGAGAGGGAGGCAAACCATAAGAGACTCTTAAATACTGAGAACAAACTGAGGGTTGATGTGGGGTAGGGGGGAGGGGAAAGTGGGTGATGGGCATTGAGGAGGGCACCTGTTGGGATGAGAACTGGGTGTTGTATAGAAACCAATTTGACAATAGATTTCATATAAAAAAAAAAGGAAAAGCAAAGTGCATAAATGTTGGAATGAATCTTAATCCTAAAATATTAACTAAATGTATCTGGAAATTAAAAAAAAATGTCAGGTCAATTATCTGCTCAAAATCTGCTGTCACTCTGTGGACATGGAAATGCAACACTGAAGCTCCTCTTAATTGACAGTCATTCCTCCAGCTTCAACTGCCATCCCCATTAAGCATTGCCTAAGCTGCACAGAGCAGCCTTGTGCAAGGTCACATCTTTCCCAGGCAGCCTACATCTAGTGATTCATCAGTGTATGAGTTTGTGGCTGACACTTTTATTGGGTCTTTATCAGAGCTTGACTTCTCACATGGTACTTCTGCTTCTTTCCCATTTCTTCCACAAATATTGACCCCCAAACCATTATGTAATAAATTTTTGAAGCATTAACCTTATTTCAGAATTTGCAACCTGTGACAGGCTCCTCATTTCATATAGAATTCCTACCAGGCCTTATAAGTTTATATGATTTGTTCCCTTATTAAATCTCTGACTTCTATGTTTCTCTCCCTCACTTATGTAGCTCTAGACAAATTAACCTCCTTGCTGGTCTTTGAACTTGCTGAGAACACACCCACCATAGGGTCTTTCCTCTAGCAGTTCCTTTTGCCTGGAATGTTCTTTTTCTCTATGTATTCTTGGATAACCCCCTCACTTCCTTTATGTCTTTGATCAACTATCATCTCCATAAAGTTTACCCTAACCTTACCTCTTACCTTACTCTAATTTTCTTTCTGTTCATAACAGAACAAAATGTTCATAGCGTTGCTTTCTGACATCCCATATAACCTATTTAATTATTATGTTTATTATCAGCTGCCCCTTGTTTGCATGTAATCTCCATGAAGACAGGGATTATTTTTTTTTTATTTTTTTATTTTTTTTTCAACGTTTTTTATTTATTTTTGGGACAGAGAGAAACAGAGCATGAACAGGGGAGGGGCAGAGAGAGAGGGAGACACAGAATCAGAAACAGGCTCCAGGCTCCAAGCCATCAGCCCAGAGCCTGACGCGGGGCTCGAACCCACGGACCGCGAGATCGTGACCTGGCTGAAGTCGGACGCCTAACCGACTGCGCCACCCAGGCGCCCCAAAGAAGACAGGGATTATTGACTGTTTTGTTCACTGAAATACCCCAGTGCATGAAACATAGTAGGTGTTAAATAAATTGGTGAATGAATGAATGAATAAAGTAGATTTAACAGTAGGAACAAAGTGTGTGTTGAGAGATTGTGATAGGTAAGGAAGAATAGGAAAAGCACAGTTGTAAATTACTTTGTCTTCTTTCTTGGCACTCTTGCTTCTTTCGTATTCATGCAATTGTTAGAGGTTCACTTCCAGCACTCTTGCTAGTTGTGTGACTCTGCTTTCCTCTTTTTCTCTAAGCTAGATTTCCTTATCTTTAAAATGGAGATTGTAACACTTAGTTCCCAGTATCCTGTGAAGTTTAAGTTGTGGCTGGCACATACTAGGTGCTCAGTAAATGCTTACTGTCATCCTACCAACCTCCAGAAATGAATGATGTAAACTGAATTATGCAAATGTCTTGTAGTGTATGTTTGAAATGGTAACCAGAAAAATAGGTATACACATTCAATTTGTTATGTATGGGCTTCAACTTTAACTCTGTGCTGTGTTCCTCTTTCATGGATTTGGGTAGAAGAAGAAATCTGTTGTTTCCATTTAATCAGTGACTTCTTATCCCCTAATTTCACCTCCAGGATCAGGGTAACAATTGAAAAATAAATGAAAAATCCTGTTGTCTGTAATGTCCTCTGACCTCAAAACAAAACAAAAACAAAAAATAACAGCAACAAAGTGAGTCAGATGTACAAAACAGTAAAGAAGAATAGTTAGCTATAGGTCTCAGTATGAAACACATGACTGAGTTAATAACCAGGAATACAAAATTTTAGGTATTCCAGTCTTTCAACTTGTTTTTCTCTCTAGATCACTTCTCCAAATTGTTGCATGGGCTGGTTTCTCATTGTTAAAATATTCACTCAGTTAAGATTTTTTTCTAACAAACCCTAGTTGAAGTAGCTCATTTATTGCAATTACTCTCTATTCTATTGCTTTGCTTTGTTTTCTTCATACAACATATCATTCTTCAAAATTGTATAGGTTATTTGTCTACATATTTGTTTTCTTTCTTACCCCTGTGAGAATGTAAGTTTGCTAAAAGTGTGGACCCTATCTACCTCCATCACTATCATCAAAAAGTAGTTGAATAAACGAATGATTGAATCTACACAGTAGGGTAACATTCAGCCTTTCTAACCACTCAGAAATGTTATGAAGTTTAATGAGCTCTCTGGTAAAGCTCTTACTAGGAAAAGGAAGCAGCAATGTATATCCAAAGAGTTCTTTGGAGTCACACTTCATTAATAGAATTTGTGGATATATTCCCTAGCTAAATGTCACTGGAGCATTGCTCAATATAAAGAAAGGTTTACCAGAAGGACGTGGGCTTACCGTCTGGGGAATTAAATGGAGTTCAACTTGGTTAAGTACATGCAATGCACGAGGTTATATATTAAAGATAACGTTTCTCTTTTATTTCCCCAAAGAACAAGGTAAGATAAGGATTATGACCTACAATAATAGGCTTAGAAAGATTATGTCACTCGCCTCAAAACACAGAACTAATTGATTCTGGACTTAATGCCCATTTTACTGGCCTCATTCTAGTCTATTATTATGTTCCCTTATTCTATGCTGTCTTGGGGGACACATGGCCCTCAATCTATGCTTCTTAGGCCAAGGCCAAAGATACCATCTCCATAGTTGAAACTTGTCTATCTTAAAACAGTGTGGAAATAAAATAAAGCTTTGCTCACTTAGTTACTGGTTGGCTGAAATTCTATTTAAAAATGATTTTGATAATTTGGAAACTTGTAGGATTAGAAAAGTCAATTTCCTTACCCTAACTAAGATTTATGCAGGAAGGGAAAAGAGATGGAAGGCTTATGAAGATATAATATTAGGGACATGAAAAGCCTAGTTTCCTAAACAAGTGTTTCCCAATCAGTATAAATAATAATGGTCAGAATCACCTGCAATATCTGGTAGAGTTTTTCCAGGTCCCCCCACTTTCATGCCAAGAGAACTTGATTAATTAAATCTAAGGTTGGGCTCAGGAATTTATAGTTTAGCAAGTACCACAGGTAAATTTATTAGAAGGAATGTAAAGGACATACTCTGTCCTGACTCAATTGCCACTAAAAGTCACTGATTTTCATTGTAGGGTTTCAGGACCAGCAGCATCAGTCTTCTGTGAGAACTTGTTAGAAATACAAATTTTTGGCCCCTACCCCATCTCTACTGAATTAAAATTTTAATGGTGGCTCCAGAAATCTGTATCTTAAGTTTTACAGGTGATTTCTAATATGTGCTAAAGTTTGAGAACTACATTAAAGAAACTCCAATCCTGGACAACAGCAAAAACTTATTGTCTAACCCCAGAATAACTCTCAGGCACAAGAAATGACATAAGATTAAGTAGACTGGTAAATCTGCTTATACTCCAAAAAGTGCATTCACCCAAGATCCTCTTAGAGAACAAAAAGAGATTGGCTGATCAAGCCAGGGCAGATTCTCCCAGGTTATGATATGTTTTGAACTAGAAACTACTGTGTATTGTTTTCTACTTCCTCCTTTTTTAAATGATAGTTTTTAAATTATATTTCTCTGGTTACTTCTCCACAATCGTATATTGGGTATGTTGGGATGAAGAGTAGTTTATAATTTAACTACAGGTGACAAGACTGGTATGACGATGGATCTGAACATGGCCACATATCAAATAGAGATCCTAGACTTAGCATTAAATGCAATCATTGGAAATGACTTTAGGTTCTCTGTCTCTGAGGACATAAATTTACTACATGTAAGTGTGTGCATTTTTGAAAGTGGATATGTGAGATGAAAGGTGTCTGTGGATACTATCAAAAAAAGAAGCTATACTAGACATTTGTGATTGGTTCAAGGTATTCATTACTCATTCCCTTGATTCTACTAGGAATCCATTTGGTTCCAGGGATATATATCCTAGGGTTCAGGGATGGAACACATTCCCTGGCTAAGCCAATCAGCACAATCAATAAGACTTAAGTCATTGATGCAGGTATGTGACCTAAACCAGTACATTATGCATGACAAGACATAGGTTATTTATCTTCCTGTAGATTGGAACTGCTGTATAGTACTCCTGCTCTAATTTTGCTACCATGAGGAAAGATGGCATGAAGATGAAACTGACATACAGAGGAGGGAACAACCTAAAAAAAATCAGACACAGCCTAAGCCTGTCTCTGAAACCCATCCAACTTCTGGACTATTTTACTTACATGAATAAATGATGCCTGGTAACTTTTAAACCTGTTTAAAAAGAATGTCTTGAAATCTTTTGCATTTCTATACACCAATGATGAAGCAGCAGACAGAAAGCAACCCCAATTTCAATTGCACTCAAAATAATAAGATACCAAGAAATAAGCCTGACCAAAGAGGTGAAAGTCTTGTACTCTGAAAACTATAAAACACTGATGAGAAAAACTGAAGATGACACAAAAAAATGGAGAGACATTCCATGCTCATGGATTGGAAGAGCAAATATTGTTAAATTGTCAAAGCAATCTACACATTTAATGCAATCCTTATCAAACTACCAACAGTATTTTTCACAGAGAAGAACACACAATCCTAAAATTTGTATGGAACTACAAAAGACCCTGAATAGCCAAAGCAACCTTGAAAAAGTAAAGCAAAGCTGGGAGCATCACAGTTCTGAACTTCAAGTTATATTACAAAGCTCTCATGATCAATACAGTATGGTAATGGCACAAAAACAGACACATAGGGGGCTCCTGGGTGGCTCAGTCAGTTGAGTGTCTGACTTTGGCTCAGGTCATGATCTCGCTGTCCCCGAGTTTAAGCCCTGTGTGGGGCTCTGTGCTGACAACTCAGAGCCTGGAGCCTGTTTCAGATTCTGTGTCTCCCTCACTCTCTGCCGCTCCCCTGCTCATGCTCTGTCTTTCTCTCAAAAAAATTAAAGTAAATATTTAAAAAATTATTTAAAAAACTCGGGCACCTGGGTGGCTCAGTTGGTTGAGCATCCAACTTTGGCTCAGGTCATGATCTCGTGGCTCCTGAGTTCAAGCCCCATGTCCAGCTCTGAGAGCCTGGAGCCTGTTTCGGATTCTGTGTCTCCCTCTCTGCCCCTTCCCTGCTTGGGCTCTCTCTCTCTCTCTCTCTCTCTCTCAAAATCAAATAAACATTAAAAAAATATTTGAAACAACAGACACACAGATCAATGGAACAGAATAGAATATCCAGAAATGTATCCAGAATTATATGCTCAGTTAATCTTCAAAAAAGCAGGAAAGAGTATGAAATGGGAAAAAGTCTCTTCAATAAACAGTTTTGGGAAAACTGGACAGCAATATGACAAAGAATGAAACTGGACCACTTTCTTACACCATACACAAAAATAAATTCAAAATGGATTAAAGATATAAATGTGAGACCTGAAAGCATAAAGATCCTAGAATAGAATACAGGCAGTAACTTCTTTGACACCAGCCATAGCAGCAATTTTATAGATATGTCTCCTGAGGCAAAGGAAACAAAAGCAAAAGTAAACTATCAGGACTACATCAAAATTAAAAGCTTCTGCACAGTGAAGGAAATAATCCACAAAACTAAAAAGCAACCTACTGAGTGGGAGAAGATATTTGCAAATGACATATCTGATAAAGGGTTAGTATCCAAAACATATAAAGAATTTGTAAAACTCAACACCCAAAAACAAATAATCCAATTCAAAAATGGGCAGAAGACATGAATAGACATTTCTTCAAAGAACATATGCAGATTGCCAACAGACACATGAAAAGATGTTCATTATCACTTAGCACAGGGAAATGTAAATCAAATGTACAATGAGATATCACCTCATATTTGTTAGAATGGCTAAAATCAACAACACAAGAAACAACAGGTGTTGGCAAGGATGTGGAGAAATGGAACCCTGTTGCACTGTTGATAGGAATGCAAACTGGTGCAGCCACTATTAAAAACAGTATGAGGGCTCCTCAAAAAGTAAAAAATGGAACTACCTTATGATCCAGCAATGGCACTACTGGCTATTTAACCCAAAGAATACAAAAACACAAATTCAAAGGGATACATGCACCCCTATGTTTATTGCAGTGGTATTTACAATAGCCAAGATATGGAAGCAGTCCAAGTGTCCACTGATTGATGAATGGATAAAGATGTAGCATATATATATATATATATATTCCATATATATATATATATGGAATATTATTCAGCTGTTAAAAAGAATGAAATCTTGCCATTTGCAATGACACAGATGGAGCTGGAGAGTATAATGCTAAATTCAATAATTCTGTCAAAGAAAGACAAATACCATATGATTTCACTCATGTGTGGAATTTATGAAACAAAACAAATAAGCAAAGGAAAGGAAAGAGAGAGAGAAATCAAGAAACAGTCTCTTAACTATAGAGAACAAACTGATGGTTATCAGAACGGCAGTAGGTGGGAAGATGGGTTGACAGGTGATAGGAATTGAGTGCACTTGTGGTGATGAGCACAGGATGATGTATGGAAGTGTTGAAGTACTATATTGTACACCTGAAACTAATATAATGCTGTATGTTAACAAAGTAGAATTTAAATAAAAACTTTAAAAAATAAGTTTCCTGTTACATGCAGGAAAGCATTCTGTTAGAAAAGGAAAATAGAAACGAGCAGCTTCAATCTGCATATGGCAGTAAATATGAGTGGAAGTTGGAACAAAAAAAAAGATTGTTCATCCTATTTTATTTTAGGATTATTGATTATATTACTGTAAATTTTACCATAATTTTAATTTATAGTTGATCCTACCTTTATCTTCCCTCAATAAAAATATACTAGCCTCTCTTAAGGATTTCTTCCCACAAAATATATCACATTCACATTGATTTCACATTCTATTATTCAGAAAAATTTGCCTGGCAGAAATAGTGGGTTTTCAGGGACATGCAAGTTTTCATTAAACTAGGATGGGATTTGAAGATTTGAATTAATCATGCCTCGTTCCCTTCCAGATTCTGAACCAACTAAAATATATACACAGCAATAAATGAGGGATTAAAATATTAGTTTTAATATATTAAGTGAGAGTACAAATTTCAGAACAGCACGTATAGTATGCCACTATTTGTGTCAAAAACTGATACACATAGAAATTATGCTTGTAAATATTTTTATTATTTCTGGAAGGACACATACTAACTGGTAACAGTGGTTACTTTTGGAAATTGGGACTGGGGGACTGAGGCCAGGGGTGAGAAGGAAGAAAGGCGACTTTTTACTGTATACCCTTTTTTACTGTTTGAATTTATCAGAAGCATGTGGGTTTCCCCCAAAACAACTTATATATTAAAAATTTTAAAGTAATAAAAAATAAATACCAGCTTTATTTGATGGTAGATTTGGACTGGAGTACATGGATTGGACCTGAGCTTAACATGAACTTCTGCCCCAAGCTTAAAGACAATGGGATCTCCCACCCCAAAGGTATAGAATGGTCTACAGAGCGGATGCGTACCCAGCCATGTAATAAAAGACTGCAGTCTTTCTCATACCTTGCAATGAGAAATAAACTCAAGAGCCAAACGGGACCTAGGCTACTTATCTATAACCTTTTTTTCCCAATTTCATTAAGTTATTCATCTTCTTATATGGAAAAGTGCATGAGTATAGCAAGTGGACATGGGTAGAATTTTTCTTCCAAGTATTTTTGAGAAATGCAAATCTTTTTCTTTCTTTTTTCTTGAGTCAGAACCACAAACAGAGGCAGAGAATAAATCCCATCATACCCGTGCATGTTTTTGTTCTCTTAAGCCACTGTGGTTTATACCCAAGACTATGGTTAACAAACAGGGCTTGACTGCCCCCTTTGGGGGAGACAATAGTATCTTAGGAATATCCTGCTCCCATCTGTGTAAGACTGGTGAATGGTTTTGCTTTTGCCCGTAGAAAGCTGAAAGGACTCAGAATAGAACAGTAATTAACTCCAAAGTTATCCTACATTCCAGCCTGAAAGTTCACTCCCTATTTTATCCACAATTTACAATTACATCCAGCCACATCATTTGCTGTAGCTTACAAAGATTACATAATGAGTCTCAAAAATAGCACTAAAATACTCCAAATAATACAATTTTAACAACATAATAAAAATGCCTTAATTTGAATTGTGTGAAACCCATGCCAACAATTAAACTTCTAGGGAAAAATAAATGCTCCAAATTAAATTTCTATCTTAAGGTCCAAAGGAATTAAAGTCCAAAATTCTGTCTTTCCCAATTTCTTGTTTTCTCATTTCAGCCATACAGATCTCATAACGATGTCTGTACAGATAATGGGGTTCCTTCAGCAGCTGCAGCTTGGACTGTCTTCCTCTTGATTGGATGTAGTTCCTTCATGACCTCAGGAGCTGAATTAATCTAACCCCACAGCTGCATGTCACACAGTTTTTAAGAGTCCACAGTATCATTAGGATACAAGATTATTACAGTATCAGCCTCACATCCAAAAAAATTAGAAAGCACACTAATCCCCAGCTATTATAACAGATATCCCAAGCAAATTTATGTCCTCAGGAATTATTACAATACGTAATACAGATCCACATTGTTGTTGTCAGTCAAATATCTGAGAAGAGACTTAGTGGCATCAAAAGGAAGAAAAGCAGACAGAGAAAACATCAAAGACAAGAGAATATCTTTTTGGTTTCACCCCCAGCAGGATGCCAGTCTGCCTGTGTTGGTAGTCTGGACTCCATGGCTTGTGAACTTAAATTAATTTTAAAGATATTTCCCAAGTGGTTAATTGTACTGCTATGAGTCCCAGCCCCAAAGTCATAAAAGTCCAAGGCATGTCTGTTACTGCTAATGGAGCTTTTATCAGAAACTCAATGAGAAAGCACTGGCTTTGTTCAGGTGCTTTTCTCCAAAACATTGCCTGCTTTTCAAACTTGCTTTTTCTATACTTAGTTTAACCTTCACTAATGCCTTTAATAATGGAATATATGACCCATTCCACTACCTATTTTTTCTGCTGCAGTAGGGCTCACATTTTTCTGCACATAGGTTTCATAGGATCAACCAAGAAACAGTATAGAGTTGAAAACAAAACAAAACAAAACCTAACAAATGTCTATTATATTTCTATTTACCAATGCCAGTACCTAAAACATCATTAAGCCTATTGATCACTGAACACTGATTCTAATCTATGTGTTCCACAGTCTTGCTAAGACACCACAAAAGAAACCATTGCCACTACACAATATAAAAATAAGGGCCACTGGATGTCAGACCTTACTCACTAGTTAGACAAATCAATCATTCTCCTGTGGGGAAGAGCCAATTAAAAGTTTGGAAAGAAGGACAAAAGATTTCTTCCAAAAATGTCTGAGAGGGTGAAAGTTTCATTTTTTTTTTTTGGCAAAAGCATGCAAAAAGGGAGAAGACTGTTCTTAAAAATTAGAAACCAATCAAGACCTTTTGTGTGTACAGATTTTACGAAGTCTCACATTTTGGCAAATTTCAAGATGATCCTTAACATGTTTTTACCAAATCATAGACATAGATATGGAAATCATCATCAAATTTGATGAAGTACACAGAGGGTTTTGTTTCTACTTGTTGAATGATCATGCCAGTTCTCTTGGAGCCATCATCTTTGGCATATTCTACATTTGCCTGCTAGACTGTCCACAACTTCTCCTTGTTCTCTATCTGCAGGAGGAGAATCATTGGAATCTCGAAGGATGCGTAGGTCACCATCTTTATAATCATCTAAGAGCTGGTACATATATAATACAGGATCTTTCTCATAAGTAATATAAAACCATGTGTTCATGACAGGTGCCTGAGCTAAGACCATCCCCCTCAATTCATTTTTGGAACCTTCCTCTGTCTTAAAAATATGTTCTACTGCTTTGCCAATCATAATTTCTGCTAAGTGTGTATCACTGATTCTAGACGATACAACTGTATTACAGAAGACTTCAAGTAAGGACACTCTTTTATCTCTGTGAAGTTCCAATCCATAAACACAGTCAAATCCATCATATTTGAAAAAGATACAAAGAGGGATTTACAGGTACCTGATCCAGAATGGTTCCTTTCCACTGTGTTAGAGATGCATCTCCATCTTTCCATCCTTGCCGACTTCTGCAGCCCACGATGCTCCTCTGATGCTGGGAGGTGTGCCTGCTCCTACGCTTCTTGTGGGCAGCTTTTCTCTTCATCATGGTAACAGACACACTGGTACGTTTTGTGTCTGTCCTAGACGGCTGCCCTGCAACCACCTTTCCAAATGGGGTCTTCATAGCTGCAAGGAGCACAGTAGCAAGGAGGGCCAAAAAAGGAAATTAAGAAAAAAATATATTCAACGCAGGACAAGATGAACTTTTTCTTTTAATTACTGCAACCCGTCACCCGCGCCTAAATTTTACCTGAAAACTATACAGGAAAGATGGAAATCAAAACATCTTGGCTGCATGCCTGCAGTAAACTTCCTGCCCACCTCTTTCAGCCTGTATTAGAGCAAGGGATCTAAGGCTGGGGTAAAAGAAATAGGGAGAAGCCCCCCCCGTTTCTCCCCCCAGCGTCCAACAATTCCCAGGCCAAGAGGTACAGACTCCCCAAGGCAGGGGATGGTGGGCGTTACACGCCCAAATCGGGCACCTTGCTGCTGCCTCTGCTGTGAGCCTGTGGCCAAGGAGGATCAGCAGGCGACTAGCTCTGTGTTTATAAGAGCTAGGAGGTAAGAATGCATGGACGGGGCGGGGGGGGGGGGCATGTCTGGGAGGGTAGCCGGGCAAACAAAGAGCATGGCGGCGGTGTCCCCAGCCCTCCTAATCTGCTGTGCCTCCTCGGTCACATCTGGCTCTCACTAATCGCTGCGTCAGCCACAGTCTCTTCCCTCTTTCTGGAGCACAGCTTCCTGCCTGGAAAGAAGCCTCCCCTTCCTGCCAAACTCCGCCCACATCTTCCAAGTCTCAAAGCCTACCACTGCCCTCGATCTAGGAAGCTCTCCTTGTCAGCCTGCACACCCCTTTCCAAAGTCAGGAGCCTGGCCCCAAACACCCTCCCACAACATCTAAGCGCCCCCTCTCCTTTTCAAAACTCCAGGCTCCCCACTCCTGCCCTGGTGCCACTGCCTCATCTGCCTTACACCTTTCAAGTATTTGCCTTTTCTTTCCCCTTGCCCTTCTGGAGTTATTCTTTATGTACAGAAACCTACCTTTCCTGTCATTTAAGAGGATTTGAGATAGGACCAGAGAAATGTGCTGAACCAATCTCTAGGTATTTTTTACTGATTAGTCATTCTCAGACTTCTTGAAGATATTTTGTTTCCTTTTTTCCTCTCTTTTTTTTTCTTTTTCACTGATTGCAAAATAATTACATTAACAATGTAAGCCTGGTGTAAAATTCAGGAATTTGACCTGGAGAAGAAAACAATCAACTATAAGCACACCTTCCATTCTAAATGACTCACAGCAAAATATTAACATTTTCCATTGCCTTTTTAAAGTTTTTATTTAAATTCCCCTTAGTAACAAACTGTATATATTAGTTTTAGATGTACAGCTTAATGATTCAAAACTTAAATACAACATCCAGTGCTCATCACAACAAATGTACTCCTAAATCTCTGTCACCTATTTAACCCATCCCTTCACCCACCATCCTTCTGGTAACCTTCAGTTTGTTCTGGATTGTTGTCTGTTTTTTCTTTTTCTTTTTCTTTTTCTTTTTCTTTTTCTTTTTCTTTTTCTTTTTCTTTT
>NC_064817.1:46825549-47010950 GCF_023721935.1 Panthera uncia
CTTTTTCTTTTTCTTTTTCTTTTTCTTTTTCTTTTTCTTTTTCTTTTCTTCTCTTTTCTTTTCTTTTCTTTTCTTTTCTCTTTTCAATGAGTTGTGAGTATAGATATACCAATATGCTTTTTTTCCCTTTTTTTGAGCTTTTGTTTAAATTCCAGTTGGTAAACATACAGTGCAGTATTATATTTTGGTGTAGAATTTAGTGATTCAACACTTACATAGAACACCCATTGCTCATCACTACTAGTGCCCTCCTTAACCCATCACTGATTTAGCTCATCCTCCAACCCACCCATCTTCCCTCCAACAACTATCAATTTGTTCTCTATGTTAGGTCTCTTATGGTTTGCCTCCCTCTCCTATTTTCCTCTTACTTCCCCTATGTTCATCTGTTTTGTTTCTAAAATTCCACATATGAGTGAAATCATATGGTATTATTCTTTCTCTGACTGATATATTTTTTTTAGCATAATACACCATAGCTCCATCCATGATGTTGCAAATGGCAAGATATTCTTTTTGATGGCTGAGTAATATTCCAGTGTGTGTGTGTGTGTGTGTGTGTGTGTGTGTGTGTGTATCACCTCTTCTTTATCTATTCATCAGTCCATGGACATATGGACTTTTTCCATAATTTGGTTATTGTTGACAATGCTGCTATAAACATCAAGGTTCATGTGTCCTCTCAAATCAGTATTTTTGTACCTTTGGGTAAACACCTTGTAGTGCAATTGCTGGATCATAGGGTAGTTCTCTCTTTAACTTTTTGAGGAATTTCCATACTGTTTTCCAGAGTGGCTGCACCAGTTTGCATTCCCACCAACAGTGTAAGGGGAGGTCCCCAAATTGTGCCTCGTCACCAATATCCGTTCTTCCCTTTATTGTAAGTTTTAGCCATTGTGATTGCTGTGAGATGATATCTCATTGTGGTTTCAATACATATTTCCCTCATGATGAGTGATGTTGAGCATCTTTCCAAGTGTCTGTTGGCCATTTGGATGTCTTCTTTTGATAAATGTCTATTCGTGTCCTCACAATTTTTAATTGGATTATTTGTTTCTGGGGTGTTAGGTTTTATAAGTCCTTTATATGTTTTGGATAGTAACCCTTTATCAGACATATCATTTGAAAATATATTCTCCCATTCCAGGTGTTGCCTTTTTGTTTTATTGATCATTTCCTTCAGTGTGCAGAAGCTTTTTATTTTGATGTAGCCCCAATAGTTATATTTGTTTTTGTTTCCCTTGACTCAGGAGGCATATCTAGTAAAGTAAGAAGTTGCTATGGCTGATGTCAAAGAGGTTACTACCTATGTTCTTCTCCAGGATTTTCATGGTTTCAGGTTTCACATTTAGGTCTTTAATCCATTTTGAATTTATTTTTGTTTATGGTGTAGGAAAGTGGTCCAGGTTCATTCTTTGCATGTTGCTGTTTAGCTTTCCCAAAACGATTTATTGGAGAAACTGTCTTTTTACCATTGAACATTCTTTTCTGCTTTGTGGAAGAATAGTTGAACATACATTTCTGGGTTCATTTCTGGATTTTCTATTCTGGTCTATTGATCTATATGTCTATTTTTGTGTCCAAATCATAGTGTCTTGATCACTACAGCTTTGTAATGTAAGTCAAGAATTGTGATGTCTCCTGCATTATTTTCTTTTTCATGGCTTCTTTGGCCATTTGGGTTTTTATGTGATTCCATACAAAATTTAGGATTGTTTGTTCTAGCTCTGTGATAAATGTTGTTAGTATTTTTATAGAGATTGTATTAACTGTGTGGATTGTTTTGGGTGGTATAAATATTTTAACAGTATTTGTTTTTCTAATCCATGAGCTTGGAATATTTTTCCATTTTGTGTGTCATCTTCAATTTCTTTCATCAGTGCTTTATAGTTTTCAAAGTACAGATCTTTTACTACTTCTGTTTTATTCCTTACTATCCTACATTTTTTGGTGTAATTGTAAATCATATTGATTCCTTGATTTCTCTTTCTACTGCTTCTTTATTGGTTTACAGAAATGGAATCAATTTCTGTACTTTAATTTTTTATCCTGCAATGTTACTGAATTTGTGTATCAGTTCTAATAATTGCTTTGGTGGTGTTTTGCTATTTCTATATAGAGTGTCATGTCATCTCAAATAGTTAAAGTTTGACTTCTTCCTTGGTGATGCCATTTGTTTCTTTATGTTGCCTGATTGCTGTGGCTAGGACTTCCAGTCCTCTGTTAAATAACAGTGGTGAGAGCAGACATCCCTGTCTTGTTCCTGACCTGAGAGTAAAAGCTCTCAGGTTGGCCCCATTGAGGATGGTTTTAGCCGTGGGTGTTTCATATATGGCCTTTATTATGTTGAAGTATATTCCCCGTAACCATACTTTGGTGATTTTTTTAAATCATTAATGGTGGTTGTACTCTGTCAAATGGTTTTTCTGAGTCTGTTGAGAGGATCAGATGTCTGTTATCTTTTCTTTTATTAGTGTAATATATCATGTTGATTGATTTTTAAATACTGAAGCACACTTGTAGCACAGGAATAAATGCCACTTGATGTGTTGGATGATTCGTTTAACATGTTGTTGGGATTTGATTTCCTAGTATTTCCTTGATAACTTTTGCATCCATGTTCATCAGGGATCTAAGCCTGTAATTTTCTTTTTATCTGGTTTAGCTATCAGGTTAATACTGGTCTCATACAATAAATTTGTAAGTTTTCCTTTCGTTTCTAATTTTTGGAACACTTTGAGAAGAATATATATTAATAATTCTTTAAATGCTTGGTAGAATTCACTGTGAAGCCATCTGGCCCTGGACCTTTATTTTTTGGGGGGGATTTTTGAATACTGATCCAAATTCTTTGCTGGTTACCAGTCTGTTCAAGTTTTTTTTTATTTCTTCCTGTTTCAGTTTTATTATATTAAACTATACTTTAGGCATTTTTATTTTTTAAATATAATTTATTGTCAAATTGGCATACATACAACACCCAGTGCTAATCCCAACAAGTGCCTCCTCAATGTCCATCACCCATTTCCCCTTTCCCCCACACCCTTGTCCACCCCCAGTTTGTTCTCTGTATTTAAGAGTCTGGTGGTTTGCCTCCTTGCCTCTCTGTTTGTAACTATTTTTCCCCTTCCTTTCTCCCATGGTCTTCTGTTAAGTTTCTCAAGATCCACATATGAGTGAAAACATATGATATCTGTCCTTCTATGACTGACTTATTTCACTCAGCATAATCCCTTCCAGTTCCATCCACATTGCTGCAAATGGCATGATTTCATTCTTTCTTATTGCCAAGTAGTAATCCATTATATATATAAACCACATCTTCTTTATCCATTCATCAGTTGAAAGGCATTTAATTTCCTTCCATAATTAGGCTATTGTTGAAAGTGCTGGTACATGTGCCCCATGCATCAGCACTCCTGTGTATACCTTGGGTAAATTCTCAGTAGTGCTATTGCTGAGTCATAGGGTAGTTTTATTTTTAATTTTTTTGAGGAAACTCCACTCTGTTTTCTAGAGTGGCAGCACAAGCTTGCATTCCCACCAACAGTGCAAGAGGGTTCCCATTTCTTCACATCCTCGGCAGCATCTGTAGTTTCCTGATTTGTTCATTTCAGCCACTTTGACCATCGTGAGGTGCTATCTCAGTGTGGTTTTGATTTGTATTTCCCTGATGATGAGTGACATGGAGCATCTTTTCATGTGTCTGTTGGTCATCTGGATGTCTTCTTTGGAAAAGTGCTTATTCATATCTTCTATCCATTTGTTCACTGGATTATTTGTTTTTTGGGTGTTGAGTTTGGTAAGTTCTTTATAGATTTTGGATACTAACCCTTTATCTGATATGTCATTTGCAAATATCTTTTCCCATTTTGCCAGTTGCCTTTTATATTTGTTGATCCTTTCCTTTGCAGTGCAGAAGCTTTTAATCTTGATTAGATCCCAATAGTTCATTTTTGCTTTTAGTTCCTTTGCCTTTGTAGATGTGTTGAGTAAGAAATTGCTGTGGCTGAGATGAAAGAGGTTGTTGCCTGCTTTCTCCTGTAGGGTTTTGATGGTTTCCTGTCTCACCTTTAGGTCTTTTGTCCATTTTGAGTTTATTTTTTGTGTATGGAGTAAGAAAGTGGTCTAGATTTATTCTTCTGCATGTTGTTGTCTAGTTCTCCCAGCACCATTTGCTAAAGAGACTGTATTTTTTTCCATTGGATGCGCTTTCCTGCTTTGTCAAAGATTAGTTGGCCAGACATTTGTGCAACCAATTCAGGGTTATCTATTCTATACCATTGGCCTATGTGTCTGTTTTTGTGCCAATACCATACTGTCCTGATGATTACAGCTTTGTAGTAAAGGCTAAAGTCTGGGATTGTGATGCCTCCTGCTTTGGTCTTCTTCAGTATTACTTTGGCTATTCGGGGTCTTTTGTGGTTCCATACAAATTTTAAGATTGTTTGTTCTAGCTTTGAGAAGAATGACAGTGCAATTTTGACTGGGATTGCATTGAATGTATAGATAGCTTTGGGTAGTATTGACATTTTAACAATATTTATTTTTCCTATCCATGAGCATGGAATGTGCTTCCAGACTCATTCCATGAAGCCAGTATTACCCTGATTCCCAAAGCAGACAGAGACCCCACAAAAAAGGAGAATTACAGGCCAATATCCCTAGTGAACATGGATGCAAAAATTTGCAACAAGATAGCAGCAAATCGAATTCAACAGAATATAGAAAGAATTACTCACCCTGATGAAGTGGAATTCATTCCTGGGGCTTGTTCCATATTCACAAATCAATCAATGTGATATATCACATTAATAAAAGAAAGGATAAGAACCATATGATCCTGTCAATAGATGCAGAAAAAGCATTCAACAAACTACAGCATCCTTTCTTAATAAAAACCCTCGAGAAAGTCCGGATAGAAGGAACATACTTAAACATCATAAAAGCCATTTATGAAGAGCCCACAGCTAATATCATCCTTAATGGGGAAAAACTGAGAGCTTTACCCCTGAGATGAGGAACATGATGGGGATGTCCACTCTCACCACTGTTGTTTAACATAGTGTTGGAAGTCCTAGCATCAGCAATCAGACAAAAAAATGAAATAAAAGGCATCAAAATTGGCAAAGAAGTCAAACTTTCACTTTTCACAGACAACATGATACTCTACATGGAAAATCCAAAAGACTCTACCAAAATACTGCTATAACTGATACATGAATTCAGCAAAGTCACAGGGTACAAAATCAATGTACATAAATGGGTTGCATTTTTATACACCAATAATGAAGCAACAGAAAGAGAATTAAAGAAACTGATCCCATTTACAATTGCATGAAGAACCATAAAATACCGAGGAATAAATGTGACCAAATATGTCTATATGCTGAAAACTATAGAAAGCTTATGAAGGAAATTGAAGAAGACACAAAGAAATTTTTTTAATGTTTCAAGTTTTATTTAAATTCTACTTAGTTTACAGTGTTATACTAGTTTCAGACATAGAATTCAGTGATTCATCACTCACACATAACATCTGGTGCTTATCACAAGACCCATCCTTAATACTCATCACCCATTTAGCCCATCCTCCCTCCCACCTCCACTACAACAACCTTCACTTTGTATGTTACAATAAGAGTCTCTTATGGTTTGTGCCATTTTTTCCTTTCCTTTCTTATAATCTGCTTTATTTTTTCAAACTCACATATGAGTGAAATCCTATGGCATTTGTCTTTCTCTGACTGACTTATTTCACTTAACATATTCACTCTAGTTCCATCCACATCATTGCACATAGCAAGATTGCATTCTTCTTGATGGCTAATATTCCATTCTTTCTTTTTTGCCTTTCTTTACAAGATTTTATTTAAATTGAAGTGAGTTAACATATATACTCTAGTATTGGTTTCAGGAGTAGAATTTGGTGATTTATGACTTACATATAACACCCATTATCACCACAAGAACTGCCCTCCTTAAATCCATCACACATTTAGCCCATATCTCCACCCACCTCCCCTCCAGCAACCCTCATTTTGTTCTCTTAAGAATCTCTTATGGTTTGCCTTCCTCTCTGTTTTTATCTTTTAATTTTCTGCCCCTTCTCCTATGTTCATCTGTTTTGTTTCTTTCTTATTTTTTTTTAATTCTACCACTTTTCCATATATATTAAACAGTTTATGTGTATTTGGGCTCTTTCCATAATTTGACTATTATTGATTATGCTGCTACACACATCAGGGTGCATGTGCCCCTCTGACTCAGTATTTTTTATCTTTTCCATAATGCCTAACAATGCAATTGCTGGGTCATAGGGCAGTTGTAATTTTAATTTTTGAGGAAACTTCACATTGTTTTCCAGAGTGGCTGTACCAGTTTGCATTCCCACCAACAGTGTAACAGGGTTCCCCTTTCTCCACATCCTCACCCATATCTGTGTTTCTTATGTTGTTAATTTTAGCCATTCTGACAGGTGTGATTTAGTATCTCATTATAGTGTTGATTCATATTTCCCTGATGATGAGTGTTGTTGAGCATCTTTTTATGTGTCATTTGGTCATCTGCATGTCTTCACTTGATTATGTCTATTCATGTCTACTGCCAATTTTTAAGTGGATTATTTGTTTTTGGGGAGTTGAATTTCGTAAGTTCTTTATAGATTTTGATACTAACTCTTTATCCAATATGTCATTTGCAAATATCTTTTCCCATTCCAATGGTTGCCTTTTAGTTTTGTTGATTGTTTCCTTCACTATGCAAAAGCATTTTGTTTGATGAGCTCCCAATAATTGATTTTTGGTTTTGTTTCCCTTGTCGAAGGAGATGTATCCAGTAAAAATTTCCTATGGCCGAGGCCAAAGAGGTCTTCTCATCCAGGGTTTTGATGGTTTCCTGTCTCACATTTGGGACTTTCTCTATTTTGAGTTTATTTTTGTGTATGGTGTAAGAAACTGACCCAGGTTCATTCTTATGCATGCTTCTGTCCATTTTTCACACCACTTATTGAGGAGACTGTCTTTTTTCCAACAATTATTCTTTCCTGCTTCATTCAAGATTAGTTGACCATATATTGTGGGTCCATTTCTGGGTTCTCTATTCTGTTCCATTGATCTATCTGTCTGTTTTTGTGCCAGTACCATACTTTCTTGAATGTTACAGCCTTGTAATACAGTTTAAGTCTGGAATTGTGATGCCTCCAGCTTTTTTTTTTCAAGATTGCTTTGTCTATTCAAAGTCTTTTGTGGTTCTGTACAAGTGTTAGGTTTGTTTCTTCTAGTTCTGTGAAAAATTCTGGTGGTATTTTCATAGAGATTGCTTTCAACGTGTAGATTGCTTTGGGTAGTATAGACATTTTAACAATGTTTTATTTTCCAATCCTTGAATATGGAATATTTTCCCATTTCTATGTTTCATCTTCAGTTTCTTTCATAAGTGTTCTATACGTTTCAGAGTACACATCTTTACCTTTTTTTTGTTAAATTTCTTCTTAGGTATCTTGTGGTTTTGGGGGCAATTGTAAATGGGATTGATAACTGGGTTTCTTATTCTGCTGCTTTTTTATTTGTTTGCAGAAATGCAACTGATTTCTGTACATTGACTTTGTATCCTGCAACCTTACTGAATTTGTGTAATGACTAACAATTTTTTCATGGCATCATTCAGGCTTCCTATATAGAGTACTCTGTCATCAGCAAATAGTGAAACTTTGACTTCTTCCTTGCCAATTTTATTTCCTTTTCTTGTCTAATTGCTGAGGCTAGGACGTCTATTACTATGTTAAATGACAATGGAGAGAGTGTACATTCCTGTCTTATTTCTGACTAAAGAAGAAAATCTCAGTTTACCCTTTAAGGATATTAACTGTGGGTCTTTATTTTTTTAGTTGAAATAACTATTTTTAAATGTGAACTTTATTGCCGAATTGGTCTCTATACAATACCCAGTGCTCATCCCAAAAGGTGCCCTCCTCAATAACCATCACCCACCCCCCCCTCCCTCCCACCCCCCATCAACCTTCAGTTTGTTCTTAGTTTTAGGAGTCTCTTATGCTTTGGCTCCCTCCCTCTCTAACCTCTTTTTTTTTTTTTCCCGTCCACCATGGACTTCTGATAAGCTTCTCAGGATCCACATAAGAGTGAAACCATATGTTATCTGCCTTTCTCTGTATGGCTTATTTCACTTAGCAGAACACTCTCCAGTTCCATCCACGTTGCTACAAAAGACCAGATTTCATTCTTTCTCATTGCCATGTAGTATTCCATTGTGTACATAAGCCACAATTTCTTTATCCATTTGTCAGGTGATGGACATTTAGGCTCTTTCCATAATTTGGCTATTGTTGAGACTGCTGCTATAAACATTGGGGTACAGGTGTCCCTATGAATCAGCACTCCTGTATCCCTTGGGTAAATTCCTAGCAGTGCTATGGCTGGGTCAAAGGGTAGATCTATTTTTCATTTTTTGAGGAACCTCCACACTATTTTCCAGAGCGGCTGCACCAGTTTGCATTCCCACCAACGGTGCAAGAGGGTTCCCATTTCTCCACATCCTCTCCAGCATCTATACTCTCCTGATTTGTTCATTTTGGCCACTCTGACTGGCATGAGGTGAAATCTGAGTGTGGTTTTGATTTGTATTTCCCTGATGAGGAGCGACATTGAGCATCTTTTCATGTGCCTGTTGGCCATCTGGATGTCTTCTTTAGAGAAGTGTCTATTCATGTTTTCTGCCCATTTCTTCACTGGGTTATTTGTTTTTTGGGTGTGGAGTTCGGTGAGCTCTTTATAGATTTTGGATACTAGCCCTTTGTCCGATATGTCATTTGGAATATCTTTTCCCATTCTGTAGGTTGCCTTTTAAATTTGTTGCTTGTTTCCTTTGTAGCGCAGAAGCTTTTAATCTTCATGAGGTCCCAATAGTTCACTTTTGCTTTTAATTCCCTTGCCATTGGAGATGTGTCAAGTAAGAAATTGCTGCGCCTGAGGGCAGAAAGGATTTTTTCCTGCTTTCTCCTCTAGGGTTTTGATGGTTTCCTGTCTCACATTCAGGTCCTTTATCCATTTTGAGTTTGTTTTTGTGAATGGTGTAAGAGAGTGGTCTAGTTACATCCTTCTGCATGTTTCTGTCGAGTTCTCCCAGCACCATTTGTTAAAGAGACTGTCTTTTTTCCATTGGATGTTCTTTCCTGCTTTGTCAAAGATTAGTTGGCCATACATTTGTGGGTCTAGTTCTGGGGTTTCTATTCTATTCCATTGGTCTATGTGTCTGTTTTTGTGCCAATCCCATGGTGTCTTGATGATTACAGCTTTGTAGTAGAGGCTAAAGTCTGGGATTGTGATGCCTCCTGCTTTGGTTTTCTTCAATATTACTTTGGCTATTCGGGGCCTTTTGTGGTTCCACACAAATTTTGGGATTGCTTGTTCTAGCTTTGAGAAATATGCTGGTGCAATTTTGACTGGGATTGCATTGAATGTGTAGATAGTTTTGGGTAGGATTGACATTTTAACAATATTGATTTTTCCAACCCATGAGTATGGAATGTTTTTTCTATTCTTTTTATCTTCTTCAATTTCCTTCATAAGCTTTCTATAGTTTTCAGCATAGAGATCTTTTACATCTTTGGTCAGGTTTATTACTAGATATTTCGTAATTCTTGGTGCAACTGTGGATGGGATCAGTTTTTTATTTGTCTTTCTGTTGCTTCATTATTAGTGTACAAGAATGCAACTGATTTCTCTACATTGATTTTGTATCCTGCAACTTTGCTGCATTCATATATCAGTTCTAGCAGACTTTGGGTGGAGTCTACTGGATTTTCCATGTATAATACCATGTCATCTGCAAAAAGGGAAAGCTTGACTTCATCTTTGCCAATTTTGATGCCTTTGATTTCCTTTGATTGTCTGATTGCTGATGCTAGAACATTCAACACTATGTTAGACACCAGTGGTGAGAGTGGACATCCCTGTCATGTTCCTGATCTCAGGGGGAAAGCTCTCAGTTTTTCCACATTGAGGATGATATTAGCTGTGGGCTTTCCGTAAATGGCTTTTATAATGTTTAAGTATGTTCCTTCTATCCCGACTTTCTCTAGGGTTTTTATTAAGAACGTATGCTAAATTTTGTCCAATGCCTTTTCTGCCTCGATTGACAGGATCATATGGTTCTTTTCTTTTATTAATGTGATGTATAACGTTGATTGATTTGCTAATGTTGAACCAGCCTTGCAGCCTAGACATGAATCCCACTTGACCATGGTGAATAATTCTTTATATATGTTGTTGAATTTGATTTGCTAGTATCTTATTGAGAATTTTTGCATCCATATTCATTAGGGATATTGGCCTGTAGTTCTCTTTTTTTACTGGGTCTCTCTCTGGATTAAGAATGAAAGTAATGCTGGCCTCACAGAATGAATCTGGGTGTTTTCCTTCCCTTTCTATTTTTTGGAACAGCTTGAGAAGAATAGGTATTATCTCTGGTAATAGGTATTATGTCTGGTAGAATTCCCCTGGGAAGCCAACTGGTCCTGGACTCTTACTTGTTGGGAGATTTTTGATACCTGATTCAATTTCTTCGCTGGTTAGGAGTCTGTTCAAGTTTTCTATTTTTTTCCTGTTTGAGTTTTGGAAGTGTGTGAGTGTTTAGGAATTTATCCATTTCCTCCAGGTTTTCCAGTTTTTTGGCATATAATTTTTCATCGTATTCCCTGAAAATTGCTTGTATTTCTGAGGGATTGGTTGTAATAATTCCATTTTCATTCATGATTTTATCTATTTGGGTCTTCTACCTTTTCTTTTTGAGAAGCCTGGCTAGAGGTTTATCAATTTTGTTTATTTTTTCAAAAAACCAACTCTTGGTTTCATTGATCTGCTCTACAGTTTTGTTAGATTGTATATTGTTTATTTCTGCTCTGATCTTTATTATTTCTCTTCTTCTGCTAGGTTTGGGGTGTCTTTGCTGCTCTGCTTCTATTTCCTTTAGGTGTGCTATTAGATTTTGTATTTGGGATTTTTCTTGTTTCTTGAGATAGGCCTGGATTGCAATGTATTTTCCTCTCAGGACTGTCTTCGCTGCATCCCTAAGCTTTGGATTGTCATATTTTCATTTTCATTTGTTTCCATATATTTTTAAATCTCTTCTCTATTTGCCTGGTTGACCCATTCCTTCCTTAGTAGGGTGTTCTTTAACCTCTATGCTTTTGGAGGTTTTCCAAACTTTTTCCTGTGGTTGATTTCAAGCTTCATAGCATTGTGGTCTGAAAGTGTGCATGGTATGATTTCAATTCGTGTATACGTATGAAGGGCTGTTTTGTGACCCAGTATGTGATCTATCTTGGAGAATGTTCCATGTGCACTCGAGAAGAAAGTATATTCTGTTGCTTTGGGATGCAGAGTTCTAAATAGATCTGTCAAGTCCATCTGATCCAGTGTATCATTCAGGGCCCTTGCTTCTTTATTGATCCTCTGTCTAGATGATCTATCCATTATTGTAAGTGGAGTATTAAAGTCCCCTGAAATTACCATATTCTTATCAATAAGGTTGCTTATGTTTGTGATTAATTGTTATATATATATATATATATATATATATATATATGAGAGCTCCCGTATTGAGCTCATAGTATTTAGAATTGTTATCTCTTCCTGATGGGAGACCCTGTAATTATTATATAATGTCTTTCTTCAACTCTTGTTACATCCTTTAATTTAAAATCTAGTTTCTCTGATATAAGTATGGCTACTGCAGCTTTCTTTTGACTTCCAGAAGTATGATAATTAGATACTTCTCCATCCCCTCACTTTCAATGTGAAGGTGTCCTCAGGTCTAAAATGATTCTCTTGTAGACAGCAAATAGATGGGTCTTGTTTTTTTATCCATTCTGATACCCTATGTCTTTTGGTTGGAGTGTTCAGTCCATTTACATTCAGTATTATTATAGTAAGATATGGGTTTAGAGTCATTGTGATGTCTGTAGGTTTAATTCTTGTAGTGATGTCTCTGGTACTTTGTGATCCTTGCAACATTTCACTCACAGAATCCCCCTTAGGATGTCTTGTAGGGCTGGTTTAGTGGTGATGAATTCCTTCAGTTTTTGTTTGTTTGGGAAGACCTTTATCTCTCCTTCTACTCTAAATGACAGACTTGCTGGATAAAGGATTCTTGGCTGCATATTTTTTTCTGTTCATCACATTGAAGATTTCCTGCCATTCCTTTCTGGCCTGCCAGGTTTCAGTAGTTAGATCCATCACTAGTTTTATCAGTCTCCCTTTATATGTTAGAGCATGTTTATCCCTAGCTGCTTTCAGAATTCTCTCTTTACCCTTGTATTTTTCCAGTTTCACTATGATATGTCATGCAGAAGATCGCTTCAAGTGATGTCTGAAAGGAGTTTTCTGTGCCTCTTGGATTTCAATGCCTTTTTCCTTCCCCAGGTCAGGGAAGATCTCAGCTATGTACACCTTCAGCCCTTTTCTCTCTCTCTCCCTCCTCTGGATCCCAATGATGCATATGTTATTGCGTTTTATTACATCACTTAGTCCTCCAATTCTCTCCTCATACTCCTGGATTTTTTATCTCTCTTTTTCTCAGCTTCCTCTTTTTCCATATTTATCTTCTAATTCACGTATTCTCTTCTCTGCTTCTTCAATCCGAGCTGTGGTCACCTCCATTTTACTTTGCACCTCATTTATAGCATTTTTTAGCTCCTCCTGTTTCTTAGTCCCTTGATCTATGTAGCAATAGATTCTCCTCTGTCCTCTATACTTTTTCCAAGACCAGCGAATAATTTTATGACTATTATTTTAAATTCTTTCTCTGTTACATTGCTTAAATCGTTTTTGATCAGTTGGTTAGCTGTCAGTACCTCCTGGGGTTTCTTTTGAGGAGAATTCTTCTGTTTCGTCATTTTGGATAGTCCCTGGAGTTGCGTGGAACTGCAGGGCCCTTCCTCTGTGCTGTCTGGAGTAACTTGCATTGGTGGGCGGGGCTGCAGTCAGACCTGATGTTTTCCCGAGCTCACTGCTGGGGCCACATTCGGACTGGTGTGTACCTTATCTTCCCCTCTCCCAGGGGCAGAACTCACTGTGGAGTGGTGTGGCCCCTGTCTGGGCTACTTGCACACTGCCAGGCTTGTGGTGCTGCTTTGATGGGATCTGGTGTGTTAGCTGGGGTGGATTCACAAGGTGCAAAGGGGCTGGAGGGGTAGGCTCAACTCGCTTTGCCTTCAGTGGTCTGCCGCGAGAGGGGCCCTCTGGCACTGGGAGAGAGGCAGCCCCATCAGAGGGATGGATCCACAGAAGCACAGCATTGGGTGTTTGCATGGTGGAAGCAAGTTCGGTGCTGGGAACTTGTTCCCTTTGGAATTTTGGCTGGGGGATGGGAGAGGGAGATGGCGCTGGCCAGTGCTTTTCTTCCCCACTGATCTGAGCTCTGTCTTCCCGGGCTCAACAACTTTCCCTCCCATTGTCCTCTAGCCCTCTCACTCTGAGCAGAGCTGTTGACTTATAACATTCCAGAAGTTAAGTCCGGCTGCCTGTCAGAATTCATGGAGTCCTTCCCTTCTGTGTTTGCAAGTCAGACTCATGGGCTCTGCCTTGCTGGGGGCTGCTCCTCCACCACCCTGGCTCCCTCCTGCCAGTCCGTGTAGCACGCACTGCCTTTCCACCTTCCCTACCCTCTTCTGTGGGCCTCTTGTCTACGCTTGGCTCTGGAGAGTCCCTTCTGCTAGTCTTCTGGTGAATTTCTGGGTTATTTAGGCAGATGTGGGTGGAATCTATAACTGTGGGTCTTTAATATATGGCCTTGATGATGTTGAGGAATGTTCCCTCTACCCTATTTTGTTGACGGTTTTTATCAAGAATGGATGTTGTACATTCTCAAATGCTATTTTTTTTGCATCTATTGAGAGGATCTTATTTTTCTTATCATTGATTTTATCAGCGTGATTTGTCACATTGATTTGGGAACACTAAATCACTCTTGCATACCAGGAATAAGTCCTATTGATCTCTGATTCTTTTAATGTACTCCTGGATTTGATTTGTTAGTATCTTGTTGAGAATGTTTGCATCCAATTTCATTAGGTATTTTGGCCTGTAATTTTATTAGTCAGATTTGTGTCTTCTTTTGGAAATAAGGTAATGCTGGCCTTATAGATTGTGTTTTTAAGTTTTCCTTCCATTTCTCTGTTTTTGGAACAGTTTGAGAAGAATAAGTATTACCTCTCCTTTAAATGTCTGGTAGAATTCACCTGGGAAACCATCTGGTTCTGGACTTTTGTTTCTTGGGACATTTGTGATTACGGATTCAATTTTTTTGCTGATTATGAGACTGCTTAGGTTTTCTATTTCTTCATGTTTCATTTTTGGTAATTTATATGTTTCTAGGAATTTATCCATTTCTTCCAGATTGTCCCATTTGATGGCATGTAATTTTTCTTAATATTCTTTTATACTTCTTTGTATTTCTGTGGCATTGGTTTTTATTTCTCCTTTGTCATTTGTGATTTATGTATTTGGGTTTTTCTCTTTTATTTTTGATATGCCTGGATAGGGGTTTATTTAATTTTTTACATTTATCAAAGAAGAATCTCCTGGTTTAATTGATCTGTTCAATTATTTTTTTAAGGTACTATGTATTTTATCTCTGCTCTAATCTTTATTACTTCCTTCTTTCTGCTGGCTTTAGGTTTCAATTGTTTTTCATTTTTCTTGCTCCTTTAGATATAAAGTTAGTTTGTTTATATGAGATTTTGTTTGCTTCTTGATGTAACTGTGTTGCTATATACTTTCTTCCTTGGGCTATTTTTTCTTTTTTGGCATCTTGTAGATTTTGGACCGTTGTATTTTTATTTTAATTTAGTTCCATGTATTTTTTAAATTACTTATCTGATTTCCTGTTGACCCATTCATTGTTTAGTAGCTTCTTACTTGATTTCCATGTGTTTGTTTTCTTTCCACATCCTTTTTTTTCTGATTTACTTATCATTATCATTGTGGTGAGAAAAGGTGCATGGTATGATTTCAATGTTTTTTATACATGTTAAAGTATGATTTGTGACCGAATATGTAATGTATTTTGGAGAATGATCCATGTGCACTTAAAAAGAATGTGTATTTTGCTGTTTTAGGATGGAATGTTCTGCATGTATCAGTTAAATCCATCTGGTACAGTGTGTCATTTAAAGCCATTGTTTCTGTTTATTTTATTTTTAGTGTCAATCCATTGATGTAAGTGGGGGTGTTAAAGTTCTTTGCTATTGTTTTTTTATCAATGAGTTCTTATGTACTTGTTATTTATTGCTGTATATAGGTGCCTCCTTTTTGGGACATTAATATTTACAATTGTTATATCTTATTGTTTGATAGTCCCCTTTATGATTATATAGTATATTTCTTTATCTCCTGTTACTAACTTTGTTTTATTTTATTTTTTTCTTTTCTCAGTCTTACTTTCCAAAGTTTTATTTAAAATTCAGTTTGTTAACATACAGTGTAATATTATTTGGAGGCATATGATTTAGTGATTCAACACTTATATACAATACTTGGTGCTCATCAAACAAGTGCCCTCCTTAATCCCCATCAAGTATTTAATGCATCCCCTCTCAAGAATTTTTCTGTGTCTAAACAAATTTTAGAATTTTTCCTCCAGCTCTGTGAAGAATGCTGGTGTCATTTTGATAGAGATTTCATTGAATGTGTTGTTTACTTTGGGTAGTATTGACATTTTAACAATATTTGTTCTTGCAATCCATGAGTATGGAATGTTTTTACATTTCTTTGTGTCTTCTTCAATTTCTTTCATAAGCTTTCTATAGTTTTCAGCACACAGATTGTTTTACCTCTTTGGTTAGGTTTATTCCTAGGTACTTTATATTTTTTGGTGCAATTTAAATGGGATCAAGTCCTTAATTTCCCTTTCTTCTGCTTAATTACTGGTGTAAAATAATGAGACCGATTTCTGTACATTGATTTTATATACTGAAACTTGCTGAAATCATGTACCAATTCTATCAGTATTTTGGGGGAGTCTATTAGGTTTTCCACATAGAGTATCAGATCATCTGTGAAGAAAGTTTGACTTCTTCCCTGCGCATTTGGGTGCCTTTTATTTCTTTTTCTTGTCTGATTGCTGTGCCTAGGACTTCCAGTACTATGTTGAAAAAGAGTGGTGATAGGGGACCTTCCTGTCATGTTCCTGACCTTAGGGGGAATACTCTGATTTTCCCCATTGAGGATGATATTAGCTGTGGGTCTTTTGTATATGGCTGTTATGATATTGAGGTATGTCTCTTCTATCCCTACTGTCTTGAAGTTTTTGTTTTTATCAAGAAACAATGCTGTATTTTGTCAAATGCTTTTCTGCATCTATTGAGAGGATCATATGATTCTTATACTTTTTCTATGTTAATGTGATCAATCAAATTGATTGATTTGAAGATTCTGAACCAGCCTGGCAGTCCAAGAATAAGTCCCACTTGATCATGGTGAATAATTAATGCATTTTTTAATCGATTTGATAGTGTCCTGTTGAGAACTTTTGCATTCGTGTTCATCAGGGCAATTGGTCTGCAATTCTCTTTTTAGCAGGGTCTTTGTGTAGTTTTGAAATAAACATACTGCTGGCCTCAGAATGAGTTTGAAATTTTCTTTTTCATTTCCATGTTTTTTGGAACAGCTTCAAGAAATAGATATTATGCTGGGTGAGGAGCCAAGATGGCAGAACAGCATGGAAGTTTTTGTGTATCTGGCATCCATGAATACAGCCAGAACAACATTAAACCATCCTGCACACCTAGAAAACTGATAGGGGGATTAACACAACAATCTGCACAACCTGAACCACAGAATTCAGTAGGAACATGGTGTGGAGATGTGAACTTGGGAGCAAGAAGCCACGGGAAGGGAGGTGCCTTTGCTGGCAGAGAGAGGAAGGAGATGGGCAGGGGCAGAATACAGGAAAAGCACACCTCCCCAAAAGCAGCTGGAGAGAAAGTGGAAAATTGGAACCAGCAGCAGAGACTAAACTAAAAAAGGAGAAAGGGGAAAGGAGAGACTGTAAACAGGGGGGAGTGCAAAGTCTTCAACTATGCAGCTTGATATCTGGTGGTGCTCTGATAGGAAGGGTGAATCCCCAGGAACAGAGAAGGGTCCGTGAGGTTTGCAGGCCACATGGGTGAAAGTGGTTCCACTACTAGAAGGACATTTGGTAGAGACTGTTGAAGGCACTTAGTCCCAGTAGACCCCAGAAAATGGCCACTTTCACTGGTGCTGGAGCAAGGTTGTTAAGAGTGAAGCCTGGTGCAAGATATGTGATGTGATTTTCCATAATCCCTGAAATGCTACTGCTACACTATCTCATGAACTTTTTCTTGGGTGGGCTGGCACCTGTTCACAGTGTCAGGGCACCAGCAGCAGCAGGGTCCAGAGAGCGTTCCTGGGTGCAGCCTACATTCAGCCAGTGCTCCTTCAGCCATTGCTGAGTGAGACCCTCCCACAGAGGGGTGGAACGGGTCAAAGCTGAAGTCCTTCAGAAGTAGAGGGCGGGGGGGCCATATTAAGGTGGCAGCGTAAGAGGATGCTGGGAACACTGATTCCTACTGGTCACTTAGATACCACCCACATCTGCCTAAATAACCCAGAAAACAACTAGAAGACTAGCAGAAAGGACTCTCCAGAGCCAAGTGTATCAAGAGGCCCAAGGAAGAGGGTAGAAAGGGCAGAGAGGTGGTGCGCGCTACATGGACTGGCAGGAGGGAGCCAGGGTGGTGAAGGGGCAGCCCACCAAGCAAGGCAGAGCCCCTGAGTCTGACTTGCAAAAGCGGAGGGGCCAGAGTGTGTTTTGACAGCCAGCAGGACTTAACATCTGGAATGTTATAAGTCAACAGCTCTGCTTGGAGAGTGGGAGAGCTAGAGGACAACGGGAGGGAGAGTTGAGCCCCAGAGGACAGAGCACAGCTCGGGGGGGGAACAAAGGCGCTGGGAAGCAATGTCTCCCTCGTCCACCCCCAGCCAAAATCCCAAAGGGAACCAGTTCCCATCACGGAACTTGCTTGCACCGTGCAAACACCCAACGATATGCTTCTGTGAATCCATCCCTCCAACAGGTATGCCTCCTTCCCGGTGCCACAGAGCCCATCCCACAGGAGAACACAGAAGGCAAAGCGAACTGAGCCTGCTCATCCTGCCCCTGTGCACCTTGCGGATCCACCCCGGCTAATATGCCAGATCCCATCAAAGCAGCACCACAAGCCTGGCAGTGTGCAAGTAGCCCAGACAGGGGCCACACCACTCCACAGTGAGTCTTGCCCCTGGGAGAGGGGAAGATAAGGTACACAGTGTTAGGATGTCCCTGGAAGGGGATGGCCACCTCGCCAGCATGCTGGAACAAACTGAAGGTCAACCAATCACCGAGCACCAGCACAATCCAACGAAAAGCCCTGAGCAGCTCGCCAGAAAGAACTGAAGGTCAACCAATCACCTAGCAACTGCACAACCTGGCGTGAAAGAAAGACCCACCCAGACTTAAAACCAGAACTGCTGCAGCTTAAAAACCCTACCCCACCACAACCAGGTGCAACTTCCCTGACTCCTCTCACTCTCTGAGTCACAGAACCTCGCCCGGAACCTTAGTTCCCAATAAAGCCTTTGACTGCAAAAATTATTTTTGACTCTAACTCCTATTTTTACCCCACCCAATGCCTGACACTAACACACACCAGTCTGACTGTGGCCCCAGCGGTGGGTTGGGGACAGACATCAGGTCTGACTGTGGCCCTGCCCACCAACACAAGTTACTCCAGAGAGCACAGGGGCAGAGCCCTGCAGTTCTGCACCACTGCAAGGACTATCCAAAATGACAAAACAGAAGAATTCTCCTCAAAAGAAACTCCAGGAAGTAGCGACAGCTAATGAACTGATCAAAAACTATTTAAACAATATAACAGAAAATGAATACAAAATAATAGTCATAAAATTAATTGCTGGACTTGAAAAAAATATAGAGGACAGCAGAGAATCTATTGCTACAGAGATCAAGGGACTAAGAAACAGTGAGGAGGAGTTAAAAATGCTATAAATGAGGTGCAAAATAAAATCGAGTGGACCACAGCTCGGATTGAAGAAGCAGAGAAGAGAATACATGAATTAGAAGATAAAATTATGGAAAGGGAGGAAGCTGAGAAAAAGAGAGATAAAAAAAAGGAGTATGAGGGGAGACCTAGAGAACTAAGTGAAGTGATAAAACGCAATAACATATGCATCATTGGGATTCCAGAGAAGGAAGAGAGAGAGAAATAGGGCTGAATGTGTACTTGAAGAAATCATAGCTGAGATCTTCCCTGATATGGGGAAGGAAAAAGGCATTGAAATCCAAAAGGCACAGAGAACTCCCTTCAGACGTCAGTTGAAGCGATCTTCTGCATGACATATCATAGTGAAACTGGCAAAATACAAGGGTAAAGAGGGAATTCTGAAAGCAGGTAGGGATGAACATGCTCTAACTTATAAAGGGAGACTGATAAGACTAGTGAGGGATCTAACTACTGAAACTTGGCAGGCCAGAAAGGAATGGCGGGAAATCTTCAATATGATGAACAGAAAAAATATGCAGCCAAGAATCCTTTATTCAGCAAGTCTGTCATTTAGAATAGAAGGAGAGATATGGGTCTTCCTAAACAAACAAAAACTTAAGGAATTCATCACCGCTAAACCAGCCCTACAAGACGTCCTAAGGGGATCCTGTGAGACAAAGTACTAGAGACATCACTACAAGCATGAAACCTGCAGACATCACAAGGACTCTAACCTCATATCTTTCCATAATAACACTGAATGTAAATTGACTAAACGTTCCAACGAAAAGACATAGGGTATCAGAATGGATAAAAAAAAAAAAAAAAACAAGACCCATCTCTTTGTTGTCTACAAGAGACTCATTTTAGACCTGAGGGCACCTTCCGATTGAAAGTGAGGGGATGGAGACCTGTCTATCATGCTACTGGAACTGAAAAGGAAGCTGGAGTAGCCATACTTATATCAGACAAACTAGACATTAAACTACAGGCTGTAACAAGAGATGAATAAGGGAATTATATAATAATTACAAGGTCTACCCATCAGGAAGAGCTAACAATTATAAATGTCTATGCAGCAAATACGGGAGCCCACAAATACATAAAACAATTGATCACAAACATGAGCAACCTTATTGATAAGAATATGTTAATCGAGGGGACAATACTACCCCACTAACAGCAATAGATAGATCACCTAGATGGAGAATAAATAAAGAAACAGGGGCCCTGAAAGATACATTGAATCAGATGGACTTGACAGATCTATTTAGAACCCTGCATCCCAAAACAAAGAATATACTTTCTTCTCGAGTGCACATGGAACATTCTCCAAGGTAGATCACATATTGGGTCACAAAACAGCCCTTCATAAGTATACAAGAATTGAGATCATACCATGCATACGTTCAGACCACAATTCTATGAAACTTGAAATCAACCACAGGAAAAAGTCTGGAAAACCTCCAAAAGCATGGAGGTTAAAGAACACCCTACTAAAGAAGGAATGGGTCAACCCGGCAATTAGAGACGGAATTAAAAAAAAAAACATATGGAAACAAATGAAAATGAAAATACAACAATCCAAATGCTTTGGGATGCAGCAAAGGCAGTCCTGAGAGGAAAATACATTGCAATCCAGGCCTATCTCAAGAAACAAGAAAAATCCCAAATACAAAATCTAACAGCACACCTAAAGGAAATAGAAGCAGAGCAGCAAAGACACCCCAAACCTAGCAGAATAGAAATAATAAAGATCAGAGCATAAATAAACCATAAAGAATCTGACAAAACTGTAGAGCACATCAATGAAACCAAGAGTTGTTTCTTTGAAAAAATAAACAAAATTGATAAACCTCTAACCAGGATACTCAAAAAGAAAAGGGAGATGACCCAAATAGATAAAATCATGAATGAAAATGGAATTATTACAACCAATCCCTCAGAAATACAAGCAATTATCAGGGAATACTATGAAAAATCATATGCCAAAAAACTGGACAACCTGGAAGAAATGGATAAATTCCTAAGCATCCACACACTTCCGAAACTCAAATAAGAAGAAAAAGAAAACTTGAACAGACCCATAACCAGCGAAGAAATTGAATCAGTTATCAAAAATCTCCCAACAAATAAGAGTCCAGGACCAGATGGCTTCCCAGGGGAATTCTACCAGATATTTGAAGCAGAGATAATACCTATTCTTCTCAAGCTGTTACAAAAAAATAGAAAGGGAAGGAAAACTTCCAGACTCATTCTATGAAGCCAGTATTACTTTGATTCCTAAACCAGACAGACACCCAGCAAAAAAAGAGAACTACAGGCCAATATCCCTGATGAATATGGATGCAAAAATTCTCTATAAGATACTAGCAAATAGATTTCAACAGCATATAAAAAGAATTATTCACCATGATCAAGTGGGATTCATTCCTGGGATGCAGGGCTGGTTCAACATTCACAAATCAATCATTGTAACACATCACATTAATAAAAGAAAAGATAAGAACCATATGATCCTGTCAATCAATGCAGAAAAAGCATTTGACAAAATTCAGCATCCTTTCTTAATAAAAACCGTCGAGAAAGTCGGGATAGAAAGAACATACTTAAACATCCAAAAAGCCATATGAAAGCCCACAGCTAATATCATCCTGAATGGGGAAAAACTGAGAGCTGTCCTCCTGAGATGAGGAACATGACAGGGATGTCCACTCTCGCCACTACCGTTTACCATAGAGTTGGAAGTCCCAGAATCAGCAATCAGATAACAAAATGAAATTAAAGGCATCAAAATTGGCAAAGATGAAGTCAAACTTTCACTTTTTGCAGATAACATGATACTGTATATGGAAAACCGGACAGACCCCACCAAAAGTCTGCTAGAACTGACACATGAGTTCAGGAAAATAGCAGGATACAAAATTAATGTACAGAAATCAGTTGCATTCTTATACACTAATAATGAAGCAACAGAAAGACAAAGAAAGAAACTGTTCCCATTCACATTGCACCAAGAACCATAAAATACCTAGGAATAAACCTAACCAAATATGTAAAAGATCTGTATGCTGAAAACTATAGAAAGCTTATGAAGGAAATTGAAGAAGATACAAATAAATGGAAAAACATTTGATGTTCATGGATTGGAAGAATAAATATTGTTAAAATGTCAATATTACCCAAAGCAATCTACACATTAAATGCAATCTCAATCAAAATTGCACCAGCATTCTTCTCGAAGCTAGAAAAAGCAATCCTAAGATTTGAATGGAACCACAAAAGATCCCGAATAGCCAAAGTAATATTGAAGAGGAAAACCAAAGTGGGAGGCATCACAATCCCAGACGTAGGCCTTTGCCTCAAAGCTGTGATCATCAAGACAGCATGGTATTGGCACAAGAACAGACACATAGACCAATGGAATAGAATAGCGCCTCCAGAATTGGACCCACAAAAGTATGGCCAACGAATCTTTGACAAAGCAGGAAAGAATATCCAATGGAAAAAAGACAGTCTCTTTAACAAATGGTGCTTGGAGAACTGGACAGCAACACGCAGAGGAATGAACTAGACCACGTTCTTACACTTTTCACAGAAACAAACTGAAAATGGATAAAGGACCTGAATGTGAGACAGGAAACCATCAAAACCCTAGAGGAGAAAGCAGGAAAAATCCTCTCTGACCTCAGCCGCAGCAATTTCTTTCTTGACACATCCCCAAAGGCAAGGGAATTAAAAGCAAAAATGAACTATTGGGACCTCATGAAGATAAAACGCTCCTGCACAGCAAAAGCTGTTTGGTTTAATCAACAAAACTAAAAGGCAACCTACAGAATGGGAAAAGATATTCCAAATGACATATTGGACAAAGGGCTAGTATCCAAAATCTATAAAGAGCTCACCAAACTCCACACCATAAAAACAAATAATCCATTGAAGAAATGGGTAGAAGTCATGAATAGACACTTCTCTAAAGAAGACATCCAGATGGCCAACAGGCACATGAAAAGATGCTCAACGCTGCTCCTCATCAGGGAAATACAAATCAAAACCGCACTCGGATTTCACCTCACGCCAGGCAGAGTGGCTAAAATGAGCAAATCAGGAGACTATAGATGCTGGCAAGGATGTGGAGAAACGGGAACCCTCTTGCACTGTTGGTGGGAATGCAAACTGGTGCAGCTGCTCTGGAAAATAGTGTAGAGGTTCCTCAAAAAATTAAAAATAGATCTACCCTATTACCCAGCCATAGCACTGCTAAGAATTTACCCAAGGGAAACAGGAGTACTGATGCATAGGGGCACTTGTACCCCAATGTTTATAGCAGCACTTTCAACAATAGTCAAATTATGGAAAGAGACTAAATGTCCATCAACTGATGAATGGATAAAGAAGACGTGGTTTATATATAAAATGGAATACTACTTGGCAATGAGAAAGAATGAAATCTGGCCATTTGTAGCAACATGGGTGGAACTGGAGAGTATTATGCTAATTGAAATGAGTCAGGCAGAGAAAGACAGGTACCATATATTTTCACTCTTATGTGGATCCTGAGAAACTTAACAGTAGACCATGGGTGAACGGAACGGGGATAAAGTTACAGAGAGGGAAGGAGGCAAACCATAAGAGACTGTTAAAGACAGAACAAGCTGAGTGTTGATGGGGGTAGGGGAGAGGAGAAACTGGGTGATGGGAATTGAGGAGTGCACATATTGGGATGAGCACTGGGTGTTTTACGGAAACAAATTTGACAATAAAGTATATTTAATATAAAAAATAAAATAATACTTAAAAAATTTAAAATAAAAAAATAAAAATAAATGAAGGAATATCTATAACGCTAGCTGCAGTTTTCTTAAAGAAACTTGGCAAGCCAGAAGGGATTATGATGATATATTCAAAGTGTTGAATTGGGAAAATCTGAGGCATATTCTTATCAATAAGGTTGCTCATGTTTGTGATCAATGTTTTATGTATTTGTGGGCTCCCGTATTTGGTGCATAGATATTTATAATTGTTAGCTCTTCCTGATGTGTAGACCTTGTAATTATTATATAATGCCCTTCTTCATCTCTCGTTACAGCCTGTAGTTTAATGTCCAGTTTGTCTGATATAAGTATGGCTACTCCAGCTTCCTTTTGAGTTCCAGTAGCATGATAGATAGGTCCATCCCCTCACTTTCAATTGGAAGGTGCCCTCAGGTCTAAAATGAGTCTCTTATAGATAACAAAGAGATGGGTCTTGTTTTTGTATCCATTCTGATACCCTATGTCTTTTGATTGGAGCGTTTAGTCCATTTACATTCAATGTAATTATAGAAATATATGGGGTTAGAGTCACTGTTGTATCTGTAGGTTTCATGCTTGTAGTGGTGTTATGGTACATTGTAGTCCTTGCAACATTTCACTCACAGAGTCCCTGTTAGGATCTCTTGCAGGGTTGGTGTAGTCATGATGTTCCTTCAGGTTTTGTTTGGGAAGACCTTTATCTCTCCTTCTATTCTGAATGACAGACTTGCTGGATAAAGGATTCTCAGCTGCATATTTTTTCTGTTCATCATATTGAAGGTTTCCTGACATTCCTTTCTGCCCTGACAAGTTTCAGTAGATAGGTCTGCCACTAGTCTCATGGTCTCCCTTTGTAAGTTAGAGCGTGTTTATGTCTATCTGCTTTCAGAATTTTCTGTTTATCCTTGTTTTTTCCAGTTTCACTAAGATATGTTGTGCAGAACATTGATTCAAGTTATGTCTGTAGGGAGTTCTCTGTGCCTCTTGGATTTCAATGCCTTTTTCCTTCCCCAGATCAGGGATGTTCTGAGCTGTGATTTGTTCAAGTACACCTTCAGCACCTTTCTCTCTTCTTCTTCTTCTTCTTCTTCTTCTTCTTCTTCTGGAATTCCCATGATACAGATATTGTTCCATTTGATTGCATCCCATAGTTCTATAATTCTCCCCTCATCCTCCTTGATTTTTTATCTCTCTTTTTCTTAGCTTCCTCTTTTTCCATAATTTTGGGTTCTAATTCACCTATTCTTTCCTCTGCCTCTTCAATCCAAGTTGTGGTCGCCTCCATTTTATTTTGCACCTCATTTGTAGCATTTTTTATGTCCCCCCCCCGACTGTTTCTTAGTCCCTTGATCTCTGTAGCAATAGATTCTCTGCTGTCGTCTATACTTTTTTCAAGCCTAGCCATTAATTTTATGACCATTATTCTAAATTCTTGTTCCGTTATATTGGTTAAATCATTTTTGACCAATTCTTTAGCTGTGGCTACTTCTTGGAGTTTCTTTTGAGCAGAATTCTTCCATTTCATCATTTTTGGTAGTGCCTGTTGTAGCTCTAAACTGCAGGGCACTTCCCCTGTGTTGTCGGGAGAAACGTGTTGCTGGGCAGGGCTGCAGTCAAACCTGATATCTGCCCCAGCCCAACGCTGGGGCCACAGTCAGACTGGTGTGTACCTTATCTTCCCCTCTTCCAGGGGCTGGACTCACTGTGGAGTGGTTTGGCCCCTGTTGGTCTGCTTGCACACTGTCAGGCCTGTGGTGTTGCTTCAGTGGGATCGGACCAAGGGCGTATTAGACGGGACGGATTTGCAAGGTGCACAGGGGTAGAGGGGCAGGCTTAGGTAGGTTTACCATCCATGTTCCCTTGAGGGAGGGTCCCTGAAGCACCTGGAAGGAGGCAGTCCCATCGGAGAGATGGATCCACAGAAACACAGAGTTGGGTGTTTGCGTGGCGCAAACAAGTTCAGTGTGGGGAACTGGATCCCTTTGGAAGAAGCTCAACGCTGCTTAATGACAGTACTGCTGAAAACCATCAAGGTCAGGAAAAAGAAGTCTGGGAAACTTTCATGAGCCAGTGGAGACTATGGAGATGTAACAACTAATGCAATGCAGTGTCCTGGATTGGATCCTATCTCTTCCACTGCATCTTGTGCCACTCTGCATTCCTCAGGCACCTGCAGCCACACTGGCCAAGACCTGCTTCTCAGCACTGGAAATGTGACTAGTCTCAAATGAAATGCCTCTTCCTCAGCTGGAGTCTAAAGAACTCGAGGTCTCAACTCCTCTGAGTGACACATGTGGCTCAGAGCAGACCACATGCTCCTGACCCTGGGAAAGGGGAGGTGGATTCACAACCACACTGGTAAACTCCAAGTAGTCTTATAAGAACTTGAAATACAGTTGAGAGGAAAGAAAAAGAAATCATGCACTTTTAGGAGGAGGAGGTTAAGAAGGCAGAGGAGTAAGGTGACCCTAAGCTTTCCTCATCTCTCAAACACATCTAGATAAATATCAAGTTATTCTGAACACCCAAAAAATAAATATGAGATCTGAGAGAACAAACTGCACAACTAGAGATTTAAAAAAGGGCACATCAGAGAGGGTAAAGGTTGTGGAGTGTTGATTTGGGGGAGAAAAGAGCTGCTGGTGCTGTGGAGGGGAGAGAGCGCTGATCATGGACAGAGAGAGAGAGAGAGAGAGAGAGAGCATGTAAGGAATTATGCAACAATAACTCTTCGCCAAAATCAGTAACTGGGAAAAGGAGAGGGTTTGAAGACTGTAAGTTTTTATACACAACAGAGTACAAAGTCTTAACTTTAGGACGTCTGTAACATTCCTAAGGTTGTACCTGGTGGACTTAGCAGTGCTCCTGTGGGAAAGGAGAGTGGAGACCCAGGAGCAGGCAGCATGGTATAAGGATACCCTGGGTCACATGGGGAGAAACAGTTCCCTGTATTGGAGTGCATTTGGGAGGGGTGGCACGGCCTCTCCAGGGACAAAAAACCCAGCAGGCAGCATTGAGCAGCCTTGTTCACTAGTATATGAATGGGGACCCCAACTGAGGGCAGCAAGCCTTGTTGTTCTGCTGGCTTTACCATAAACTCTGAGCCACTGTACGGTCACATGACCATTTCTGGGATGAACCGGCACCTGGCCACAGTGTGGCAAGATCCTCCCACACAGGATCAGGGTGGTTCCAAGCAATGGGGGTCTTTGAAGTTTGAGGTTTTTAAATCAAGTCATACTTGAGATTAAACACAGGTGTGATGGTGTGCTATGCCTCCTGGCAGGCAGACAGCTTGGACACAGACAGTGTGAAAGCAGGGATCTTATGGAAGTTTTGTATGTAGGAGGGGTGATTGTTCTTCTGAGAGGGCTTCCTGAAGAGTGGTAAGTGTGAACTCCCCATTCTGGGGAAGGGAGAGCAGGTAACACCATTCCCCAACACCCCTGGGAACACCCATCAACACTGATCAAATTCAGTAAGCAAAACAGCACCATCAAGAGGAGGCCAGAGTGTCTTACACAAAGTCCTGACCCCTGGACCCTGTAAGTGCACTGCCACTAGGGCAAGTCAGCCTGAGAATCAGCGCAACAGGCTGCACAACAAAAGACCGACACAAACTTCTTGCATGCACCAAGTCTAATGATCATAGAAAGCTGCGAAGCTTCGGCTGTAGGGGAAATAGGATGTAGCTTCCTTTGTTTTTGTTTTGTTTTGTTTTATGGGATATAGAAAAGAGCAACTTATTTATTTATTTATTTTTATTTTTTAAATATACATTTATTTTTTGGATTTAGCCTCTTTTAAATAAGCCAATGAAAACACACCTAGGATCTAGCTCCTCCCCCCTTTTTTGGACCTCTTCATTATATAGCTATTACTCTCAGGAGCATGAATACAAGTCTTTCCTCACAATCACACACAAATAAAGAGTAACTCAGACAAAATGACAAGACCAAGGAATTCACCCCAAAAGAAAGAACAGGAAAAAGTAACAGCCAGGTGATTAATCAGCACAGATATGATGTCTGCAACAGAATTTAAAATAACAATTGTGAGGCTAAGTTTGATAAAGCATGGATGACAGTAATTAATCCATTACTTCAGAGATAAAAGAACTAAAATCTAGTCATCCAGAAATAAAAAGAAATCCTATAACCAAGATGCAAAATTGAATGGATGCAACTACAAGAGGATGGACAAAGCAGAGAAATGAATCAGTAATATAGAAGATAAAACTATGGAAAATAATGAACCTGGAAAAAAAAGGAAAGAAAGTTATTGGGTCACGAGTGTAGACATAGAAAACTCAGCAAATCCTTAAGGTGTAATAACATTGGTATCATATAGGAATCCCAAACCCAAAAGAAGAAGAGAAACAAAAGGGCATATGGTTTATTGGAACAAATTATAGCTGAAAACTTCCCTAATCTGGGAAAGGAAATAGACTTCAAAATCCAAGAAGCAAAAAAACTCCCACTAAATTCAACAAAAGCCAGCCATCACCAAGACATATCATAATCAAATTCAAAAAAATATTCCGACAAGGAAAGAATCCCGAATTCAACAAAGGAAAAGGTCCTTAACCTACAGGAGGAGACAGATCGGGTTCATAGCAAATCTGTACACAGAAACTTGTCAAGCTAGAAGGGAATGGCATGATATATTCAATGTGTTGAAAGGGAAAATAGCAGCCAAATATTCTTTAACCAGCAAGGATATCTTTCAGAATAGGAGAGAAATAGAGTTTCCCAGAAAAACAAAAATGAAAGGAGTTTGTGACCATTAAACCAGACCTGCAATAAATATTAAAAGGGACTCTTTGAATGGGGAAACAAAGATCAAAAGCAACAAAGACTAGAGAAGAACAGAAAACATCACCAGAAACACCAACTTTACAGGTAACACAGTGGAACTAAATTCATACCTATAAATAACCACTTAAACTTCAAATGGGACTAAATGCTCCAATCAGAAGACATAGGGTATCAGAATGGATAAAACAACAAGACCCATCTATATGCTGCATACGAGAGAGTCACTAACGACACCTCCAGATTGAACGTGAGGGCTTGGAGAACCATCTATCATGCTAAGGTATGTCAAAAGAAAGCTGGAGTAGTCATACTTATAACAGACAAACCAGATTTTAAAACAAAGACTGTAACAAGAAATTGAAGCAGGGCATTATATCACAATTAAGGGGGTTATCCACCAAGAAGATCTAACAATTGTAAAAACTTATGCCTGCAACGTGGAAGCACCCAAATATATAAATCAATCAATAACAAATGAAGTAACTCATTGATAATAATAAATAATACTAAGGGACTTTAACACCCCACTGACAGCAATGGACAGGTCATGTAAGCAGAAATTCAACAAGGAAACAATGGTTTTGAATGACACACTGGAGCAGATTTAATTAACAGATATATTCAGAACATTTCATCCTATTTAAATGTTTATTTATTTTGAAAGAGAGAGCAAACTTGAGTGGGGGAGGGACACAGAGAGAGGGAGAGAAAGAATCCCAAGCAGGCTCCCTGCTTTCAGTGTGAAGCCTGACATGGGGATTTATCTGATGAACCATGAGATTATGACCTGAGCCAAAATCAAGAGATGGACACTTAACAGACTGAACCATCCAGGCACCCCCAAAACATTTCATTTTAAGGCAGTAGAATACACATTCTTTTCAAGTGGATATGGAACATTCTCCACAATAGATTACATACTGGGTCACAAATCAGCCCTAAATAAGCACAAAAATATTGTAATCATACAATGCATATATTTAGACCACAAAACTGTGAAACTAGAAGACAATCACATGAGAATATATGGAATGTCCAAAAATACATGGAGATTAAAGTGCATACTACTGAAGAAACCATGGGTTAACCAGAAAATTAAAGAAGAAATAAACAATACATGGAAGCAAGTGAAAATGAAAACACAACATCGGAAACCTTTGGGATGCAGCAAAGATGGTCTTAAGAGGAAGTACACTGCAATACAAACTGACCTGAAGAAGCAAGAACAGTCTCAAATACACAACTTAACCTTATAGATAGAAAAGTAACAGCAAAGAAAGCCTAAAACCAGTAGAAGAAGGGAAATAAATATTAGAGTAAAAATAAACTATATAGAAACAACAACAACAAAAAAACCACATCAGAACAGATCAATGGAATGAAGAGTTGGTTCTTTGAAAGATTTAATAAAATTGATGACTCCCTAGGCATACTTATCCAAAAGAAAAGATAATGGACCCAAATACATAAAATCATGAATGAAAGAATAGAGATCACAATCAACACCACAGTAATACAATTAATTAGAAGAGGATATTATGAAAAGCTATATGCAAAAAAACTGGGTAATCTAGAAAAAATTAACAATTCCTAGAAACATGCAAACTACCAATACTGAGATAGGAAGAAATAGAAAACTTGATCAGACCCATAACCAGAATAGAAATAGAATCAGTAATCAAAAAACTCCCAAGAAACAAGAGTCCTGGGCCAGATGGCTTCTCAGGGGAAGACAGTATTAGACATTTAAATATATTTTCAAGAGTATTTATTTATTTATTATTTTTAAAGTCTTTTTTTTAGTTTATATATTTATTTTGAGAGAGAGAAAGAACGCAAGCAGGGGAGGGGCAGAGACAGAGGGAGAGAGAGAATCCCAAGCAGGCTCAACACTGCCAGTGCAGAATCCTGTGTGGGGCTTGATCTCATGAATCATGAGATCCTGCCCCGAGCCAAGATCAAGTGTTGGACACTTAACTGACTGAGCCATCCAGGATCCCCTATTTGTTTATTTTTGAGAGAGAGGGAGCATGAACAGGGGAGGAGCAGAGAGAGAGGGAGAGAGAAAACCCCAAGTAGGTTCTACCCTGTGAGTGCAGAGACCAATATATGGCTCCATAAACTGTAAGATCATGATCTGAGCCGAAATCATGAGTTGGACACTTAAATGACTGAGCCACCCAGGTGTCCTGACATTAACAGGCATTTAAAGAAGAGTTAATACCTATTTTTCTCAAACTGTTTCAAAAAATAAAAGTGGAAGGAATACTTCCAGACTCATTCTACATGGCAAGCATTACCTTGGTTCCAAAGTCAGACAAAGACCCCACTAAAATGGAGACTTACAAGCCAATATCCCTAATGAACCCAGAGGCAAAAATTCTCATGAAGATATTAACAAATCAAATTCAGCAATACGTTAAAAGAATTATTCACTATGATAAAGTGGGATTTATTCCTGGGATGTATGTTTGGTTCAATATTCACAAATCAACATGATACATCACATTGATAAAATAAAGGATAAGAACCAAAGGACCCTTTCAATAGATTCAGAAAAGCATTTCACAAAGTACGACACTCATTCTTGATAAAAAGCTTTCAACAAAGTAGGGATAGAGGGAACATACATCAACATATGTTGATGACATCAACATAAAAGCCATATATAAAAGATCCACAGGTAATATCATTCTCAATGGGGGCAACCTGAGGACATTTCCTCTGTGGTCAGGAACAGGGCAGGGATGGCCACTCTCACTGTTACTATTTAACATATTACTGGGGTTTTGGGAAGATGGTGGAGCAGAATTGAAGCTTTCAGCATGTCTTGTCCCTGAAATGCAGATAGATCAGCACCAAATCATTTTGCATACCTAGAAAATTGATCAGAGGATTAACACAACAGTCTGCATATCTTGAGCCACAGAACTTGGAAGGTACAAAGTGGAGAAGTGAACTGGGGGAGAAAAAAGCCACCGAGATTATTGAGCTAATCTATCTTTGTGGATAGAGAACAGAGAAAGGGAAAGGGGAAGAGTGCGGTGCACTGGGGGTGTGCAGGAAAAGCACTCCCCCTGAAAGTAGTTGGTCAGAAAGAAAAAGAGTGAAAACACTCACAAGTTATTGAACAAGAAATCTGTTTCCCAAAACCATTAACGGGGAGAAAGGAGAGACTTTCAGGAATCTATAGGAATATATAGATTTATAGGAATCTATAAACAGTGGAGTGCAGGGTCTGAAATTCTGAAGTTAAATACCTGGTGGTGCTCTGGTGAGGAAAAGGGGCCAATCCCCAGGAGCAGGCAGTGGGTTATGAAGGGTCCATGTGCCACATGGGGAGAAGCAGTTCCTCTTCTTGGAGAGCATTTGGTAGAGGCCATATGGCCTTCCCACTGGCAAAGGTCCCAGTGGACTCTGGAGAGCAGCCACCCTTACTGGTATTGAGACAAGGACATCACAGTACAGGGAAATCTTGCACCGGCTGTGTGGTGTGAATTACCACAATCTCTGAAACTCTGCTGCTATGCAATCACATGAATGATTCCTGGGTCAAGCTAGCACCCTGCCATTGCCCAGAAGACTCTTCCCCAGAGAGTCAAAGCAGGACCAAGCTGCAGGGTTCTCTGAAGTGTGAGGTTTTGAAACACAAACCCATCCAAGATAAAACTCTGCAGGGAGGTGATGCCTGTCAGGCTGACAGCTTGCACTTGGACAGGGTAAAGGCAGGGAGTAGATGGATGCCTGAGACAAAGGAGAGGTGTTTCATTGTGGGTTGGTGAGAGCACAAAATTCCTATGCTAGAGACTAGGGACCTGGGTGAAGCCATTTCCACATTTCCTGCACATGCACAGCACGAGCACAAGAATGCACACCACAGCTATCCACCCAAGTAAGTTAATCAGTGCCACCTAGTGGATAACGGCACAATTACACCAAGCCATGCCCAACTCTGCCCTTCAAGCACATCTCCTAGAAGACCAGCACAAATCTTCTGCTTGCTTAGTGTACAGACTATAGAGTGCTTCACAGTTTGAGCTCTAGGGGTACAGACTATAGAGTGCTTCACAGTTTGAGCTCTAGAGGAAACTGGATGAAGCATCATTTGGGTTTCATTCTGTTTGCTGGTTCATTTATTTGTTCTTTTTCCTTCTGTCTTTGTTTAAATTGCTCACTTCTTCCTTCTTATCTTTTTCTTTGATACAGAGAGAGAAAATTTATTATTATCTCTTGACAAAATTTATAATTTTTTAAATTATTTTTTACTATGTTTTTTTTAATTTTTGTAATTTTAAATTCCATTACACTTTCTTTATTTCATTTTAGCCTATTTTATTGTATTTTTTTAACTTGTAAAATTTTCTTAGTTTTTTTTCTTTTTCTTTTTGTTCCCTTTTTTCTCTATTCTATCAAGCTTCTTTCAGCAAGCAGACCAAAACACACCTAGGATCTTGCTTTCTTTATTTGATTTTTTTTGTTTTGCTTTTAATTTTTCGGTTTTTAACTTATTAATTTTTTTTCTTCCTCCAAAATGACAAAACAAAGGAATTCACCCCAAAAGAAAGAACAGGAATAAATGACAGCCAAGATAGAAGAAAGATGTCTTAACTAGAACTTAGAACCACGATAATAAGAATACTAGCTGGGGGCGAAAAAAGCATAAAATACCTTTCTGTAGAGATAAAAGAAGTAAAATCTAGTCAGGGCGAAATTAAAAATGTTATAACCAAAATGCAATCTCGATTGGATACCATTACAGCAAGGATGTATGAAGCAGATCAGTGAATTAGCGTTATAGAAGATAACATTATGGAGAATAATGAAACAGAAGAAAAGAGAGAAACAAAGGCAAAAGTGCACAATAAAAGACTTAGATAACTCATTGACTTATTAAAAAGTAATAATATCCAAATCATAGGAGACCCAGAAGATAAAGAGAGACAAAAAGGATAAGGTTTATGTGACCAAATTAGAGTGGAAAACTATCCTAATCTGGGAAAGGACACAGACATCAAAATCCAAGAAGCACAGAGAACTCCCATTGGATTCAACAAAAACTGACCAGCACCATGGCATATCATAGTCAAACTTACAAAATACAATGAAAGGAAAGAATTATGAAAGCAGCAAGGGAAGACTTTAGGGGAAGAGAGATCAGGATCGTGACAGACCTATCCACAGAAACTTGGCAGGTCAGAAAGGAGTGGTAGGATATATTCAACGTGCTGAATAGAAAAAAATATGCAGCCATGAATTCTTTATCCAGCAAGGCTGTCATTCAAAATGGAAGGAGAGATAAGGAGTTTCCCAGACAAACAAAAACTAAAGGAGTTTGTGACCACTAAGCCAGTCCTGCAAGAAATTTTAAAGGGGGACACATTGAGTGGAGAAAAGATGAAACAAAACCAAAAAGACCAAAAACAACAAAGACTAGATAGGACCAGAGAACATCACCAGAAACTACAACTCTACAGGCAACACAATGGCACTAAATACATATCTTTCAGTAGCCACTCTAAATGTCTATGGACGAAATGATCCAGTCAAAAGACATAGGATATCAGAATGGATAAAATAATAAGACCCATTTGTATGCTTCCTACAAGAGACCCATTTTAGATCTAAAGACACTTACAGATTTTAAGTAAGGGGATGGAGTACCATCTATCATGCTAATGGTCGCCAAAAGAAAGCTGGAGTAGCCATACTTATATCACACAACCTAGATTTTAAAATAAAGACTGTGACAAGAGATGAAGAAAGGCATTATATCACAATTAAGGGGCCTATTCACCAAGAAGATCTAACAATTATAAATATATGTGCCCCCAACATTAAGAACCCAAATATATAAGTCAATTAATCACAAACACAAAGAAACTCACTGATAATAATGCCAAATATCTGGGGACTTCAACACCCACTTACAACAATCGGCAGATCACCTAAGCAGAAAATTAGCAAGGAAACAATGGCTTTGAATGACATACTGGACTAGATGGACAGATATATTCAGGACATTTCATCCCAAAGCAGTAGAATACATATTCTTCTCAAGTGAACATGGAACATTCTCCAGAATAGATCACATACTGGGACACAAATTATCTGTCAACAAGTACGAAAAGATCGAGATCACACCTTGCATACTTTCAGACCACAACACTATGAATCTCAAAATCAACCACAAGAAAAAAATTGGAAGGACCATTAATACTTGGAAATTAAAGAATATCCTACTAAAGAATGAACTGGTTAACCAAGGAATTACAGAGGAAATTAAAAAGTACATAGAAGCCAGTGAAAATGAAAACAGGAAAGCCCAAAACCTCTGATAATCATCAAAGTCAGTCATTAGAGGGTCGTATATAGCAATCCAGGCCTTTCTAAAGAAGGAAGAAAGGTCTCAAATACACAAACTAACCTTACATTTAAAAGAGCTGGAAGAAGAACAACAAATTAAAGTCCAAAATCAGCAGCAGACAGGAAGTAATGAAGATTCAAAAATAAATCAATGATATCAAAATTTAAAAAAAAGCAGTAGAATAGATCAATAAACCTAGGAGGTGGTTCTTTGAAAGAATTAACAAAATTGAGCCCCCCTAGCCAGATGGATAAAAAAGAAAAAGAAAAGGACCAAAATAAATAAAATCATGAATGAAAGAAGAGAGACCACAAGCAACACTACAGAAATGCAAACAATAATAAGAGAATATTATGAGCAATTGTATGCCAACAAATTGGGCAATCTGGAAGAAGTGGACAAATTCCTAGAAACATATAAACTACCAAAACCTGAAACAGGAAGAACTAAAAAATTTGAACACACCCATAACCAGTAAAGAAATTGAATCAGTAATCAAAAATCTCCCAACAAACAATAGTCCAGGGCTGGATGGCTTTCCACGGGAATTCTACCAAATATTTAAAGACGATTTACTACCTATTCTTTGAAGCTATTCCAAAAAATAGAAATGGAAGGGAAACTTCCAAACTCATTCTGTGAGGCCAGCACTACCTTGATTCCAAAAGGGATCCAAGGATCCCAATAAAAGAGGAACTACAGACCATTTCCTTGATGAACATGGATACAAAAATTCTCAACAAGATACTAGCAAACCAGATCCAAGAATACATTAAAAGAATTATTCACCATGATTAAGTGAGGTTTATTCTTGGAATGCAGAGCTGGGTAAATATCCATAAATCAATCGATGTGATACATCACATTAATAAAAAAAAAAGAATAAGAACCACATTGTTCTCTCAATACATTCACATAAAGTGTATGACAGAGTACTTTCTTGATAAAAACACTCAATAAAGTAGGGATAGAAGGATATCTCAAGATCATAAAAGCCATATACGAAAGACCTGCCACTAATATCACCCTAATGGAGGAAAATTGAGAGCTTTTCCCCTAAAGTCAGGAACAGGACAAAGATGTCCACTCTTACCACTGTTATTAAACATAGTGTTGGAGTCCTAGCCTCATCAATCAGACAACATAAAGAAATAAATAGCATCCAAATCAGCAAGGAGGAAGTCAAGGTTTCACTCTTCACAGACGACATGATACTCTAGGTGGAAAACCCAAAAAACTCCACCAAAAAAACTGCTAGAACTGATACATAAATTCAGCAAAGTCGCAAGATATAAAATCAATGTACTGAAATCAGTTGCATTTTTTTTTATTTTTATTTTTTTTTAGAGAGAGACAGAGCACAAGTTGGGGAGAGGCAGAGAAGGAGACACTTAATCTGAAGCAAGTTCCAGGCTCAGAGGTGTCAGCACAGAGCCTGATGTGGGGCCTGAAGTCATGAACTGTGATATCATGACCTGAGCTGAAGTCCAATGCCCAACGAACTGAGCTACCCAGGTACCCCTCGGTTGCATTTCTATATACCAATAATGAGGCAGCAGAAAGAAAAATCAAGGAATTGATCCCATTTATAATTGCACCAAAAGCCATAAAATACATAGGAATAAATCTAACCAAAGAGGTGAAAAATCTATTAACCGAAAACTATAGAAAGCTTATGAAAAAAAATTGAAGGCTACACAGAAGAATGGAAAAACATTCCATTCTCACGAATTCAAGAACAAATAATAAAATGTCTATACTACCCAAAGCACTCTACATATTCAATGCAATTACCATAAAGATAACACCATCATTCTTCACAGAGCTAGAACAAACTATCCTAAAATTTGTATGAAACCAGAAAAGACCCAGAATAGCCAAAGCATCCTGAAAAATAAAACCAAAGCTGGAGGCATCACAATTCCAGACATAAAGCTGTATTACAAAGCTGTAATATTCAAGACAGTATGGTACTGTCACAAAAACAGACACACAGATCAATGGAACAGAATAGAGAGCCCAGAAATGGAACACAAATGTATGGCAAGCTAATCTTTGAAAAAGCAGTAAAGAATATCCACCGGAAAAAAAAAACCAGTTTCTTCAGCAAATGGTGTTGGTAAAACTAGACAGCGACATGGAGAAGAATGAACATGGACCACATTCTTATAGCATATACAAAAATAAATTCAAAGTGGGTGAAAGACCTAAATGTAAGACAGGAAGCCATCAAAATTCTAGAGGAGAAAGCAGGGAACAACCTCTTTGACCCAGGCATGTAACTTCTTTCTTGACATGGCTCTGGAGGCATGAAATAAAAGCAAAAATGTACTCTTGGCACCTCATCAAGATAAAAAGCTTCTGAAACGTGAAGGAAATAGTCAGCAAAACTAAAAGGCAACTGACTTAACGGGAGAAGATATTTGCAAATGACATGTCAGATAAAGAGTATCCAAAATCTATAAGGAGCATATCAATCTCAACACGCCAAAAAACAAATAATTCAGTGAAGAAATGAACAAAAGACATGAATGGACACTTTTCCAAAGAAGACATCCAGATTGATAACAGACACATGAGGAAATACTCAACATCACTAATCACCAGGGAAGTACAAATTAAAACCACAATGACATACCACCTCACCCCTGTCAGAATGGCTACAGTGAACAACTTAGGCAAAAACAGATGTCGGCAAGGATGAGAAGAAAGAGGAACACTTTCACACTCCTGGAGGGAATTAAAACTGGTGCAGCCACTCTGGAAAACAGTATGGATGTTCCTCAAAAAAGAAATTAAAAATAGAACTACCCTATGACCCAGCAATTGCACTACTAGGTATTTACCCAAAGGATACAGAAGTGCTATTTTGAAGGGGCACATGTACCCCAATGTTTATACCAGCACTATCAACAATAGCCAAAGTATGGAAAGAACCCAAATGTCCATCGACTGATGAATGGATAAAGAAGTGGTGGTATATGTATACAATGGGATATTACTTGGAGATCAAAAAGATTGAAATCTTCCCATTTGCAACAACGTGTATATAACTAGTGTGTATTATGCTAAGTGAAATAAGTCACTCTGAGAAAGACAAATATATGACTTCACTCATGCGGAATTTAAGATACAAAATAGATGAGGGGTGCCTGGGTGGCTCAGTCAGTTGAGGGTCCAAATTTGGCTCAGGTCATGATATCACAGTTCACGAGTTAAAGCCCCATGTCGGGCTCTGTGCTGACAGCTCGGAGCCTGGAGCCTGCTTCAGATTCTGTGTCTCCCTCTCTCTCTGCCCCTTCCCCACTCATTCTCTGTCTCTCTCTGTCTCTAAAAAATGAATAAATGTTAAAAAAAGATACAAAATAGATGACCATAAGGAGAGGGAAGCAAAAATAATATAAAAACAGAGAGGGAGACAAACCATAAAAGAATCTTAAATACAGAGAACAACTAATGGTTGCTGGAGGAGTGTTGTGTGGGGGAATGGTCTAAATGGGAGAGCGACATTAAAGAGGAGACTTATTGTAATGAGCACTGGATGTTATATGTATGTGATGAATCACTAATTTATACTCCTGAAATCATTATTACACTATGTGTTAACTAAAGTGGATATAAATTAAAAAAATAACAATAATAAATAAGGAAACAACAAAAAGAATAGTACTGGAAGTTATAGCCTCATCAATCAGACAACAAAAAGAAATAACAGGCATCCAAATTGGCAAGGAAGAAGTAAAATTTTCCCTATTTTCAGATGACATAATTCTCTATGTAGAAAACTTGTAAGACTCTACCAAAAAATTGCTAGAACGAATACATGAGTTCAGCAAATTTGCAGGATATAAAATCAATGTACTGAACTCTAATGTGTTTCTATACAGTAATAATGAAGCAGCAGAAAAAAATATCAAGCAATTGTACCATTTACAACTGTGCCAAAACCCATAAGATATCTAGGAATAAACATAACCAAGGAGGTAAAAGACCTGTACTCTGAAAACTATAGTACACTTATGAAAGAAACAGAAGAGGATACAAGAAAATGGGAAAAATTCCATGCTCACGTATTGGAAAAATAAGCATTTTAAAAATATTTATACTACACAAAGAAACCTACACATTTTTTCTTTTTTTTGTTTTTTTTTTTGTTTTCTTTTCCTTTCCCCCCCCTATTTTTCTTTTTAAAAATTTACATCCAAATTAATTAGCATATAGTGAAACAAATATTTCAGGAGTAGATTCCTTAGTGCCTCTTATCCATTTAGCCCATCCCCCCTCCCACAACCCCTCCAGTAACCCAAAGTTTGTTCTCCATATTTATGAGTCTCTTCTGTTTTAACCCCCTCCCTGTTTTTATATTACTTTGTTTCCCTTCCCTTATGTTCATCTGTTTTGTCTCTTAAAGTCTTCATATGAGTGAAGTAGTATGATTTTAGTCTTTCTCTGACTGACTAATTACACTTAGCATAATACCATCCAGGTCCATCCATGTAGTTGCAAATGGCAAGATTTCATTCTTTTTGATTGCCATTGTATATATATATACCACATCATCTTTACCCATTCATCTATCGATGGACATTTGGGCTCTTTCCATACTTTGGCTATTGTTGACAGTGCTGCTATAAACATGGGGGTGCATGTGTCCCTTCGAAACAGCACACCTGTATCCCTTGGCTAAATGCCTAGTAGTGCAATTTCTGGATCGTAGGGTAGTTCTATTTTTAATTTTTTGAGGAACCTCCATACTCTTTTCAAGAGTAGCTTCACCAGCTTGCATTCCCACCAACAATGCAAAAGAGATCCTCTTTCTCCACATCCTTGCCAACATTTGTTTTTGGCTAAGGTGTTGATGTTAGCCATTCTGACAGGTGTCAGATGGTATCTCATTGTGGTTTTAACTTGTATTTCCCTGATGATGAGTGATGTTGAGCATCGTTCCATGTGTTGGTTGGTCATCTGGATGTCTTCTTTGGAGAAGTGCCTATGCATGTTGTTTGCCCATTTCTTCACTGGATTATTTCTTTTTTTGGGTGTTGAGTTTGATAAGTCCGTTATAGATTTGGATACTAACCCTTTATCTGCTATGTCATTTGCAAATATCTTCTCCCATTCTGCGGGCTGCCTTTTAGTTTTGCTGATTGTTTCCTTCGCTGTGCAGAAGATTTTATTTTGATGAGGTCCCAGTAGTTCATTTCTGCTTCTGCTTCCCTTGCCTCCAGAGACATATTGAGTAAGAAGTTGCTGCAGGCAAGATCAAGGAGGTATTTGCCTGCTTTCTCCTCGAGGATTTTGATGGCTTCCTGTCTTACATTGAGGTCTTTCATACATTTTAAGCTTATTTTTGTGTATGGTGTAAGAAAGTGGTCCAGGTTCATTCTTCGGCATGTCGCTGTCCAGTTGTCCCAGCACCACTTGCTGAAGAGACTCTTTATTCCATTGGATAGTCTTTCCTGCTTTGTCAAAGTTTAGGTGGCCGTACGTTTGTGGATCAATTTCTGGGTTCTCTATTCTGTTCAGCCCAGTCCATTGATCTGAGTGTCTGTTCCTGTGCCAGTACCATACTGTCCTGATGATTACAGCTTTGTAGTATAGCTTGAAGTCTGGGATAGTGATGCCTCCTGCTTTGGTTTTCTTTTTCAAGATCGCTTTGGCTATTCAGGGTCTTTCTGGTTCCATACAAATTTTAGAATTATTTGTTCTAGCTCTGTGAAGAATGCTGGTGTTACTTTGATAGGGATTGCATTGAATATGTAGATTGCTTTGGGTAGTATTGATATTTTAACAATATTTGTTCTTCCTATCCAGGAGCATGGAATCTTTTTTCCCTTTTTTTTGTGTCTTCTTCAATTTCTTTCATAAGCTTTCTATAGTTTTCAGTGTATGGATTTTTCACCTCTTTGCTTAGATTTATTCCTAGGTATTTTATGGTTTTGGTGCAACTGTAAATGGAATCGATTCCTTGATTTCTCTTTGTGTAGCTTCATTGTTGCTGTATAGGAATGCAACCAATTTCTGTGCATTGACTTTATATCCTGCCACTTTGCTGAATTCATGAATCAGTTCTAGCAGTTTTTTGGTGGAGTCTTTTGGGTTTTCCATATAGAGTAACATGTCATTTGCGAAGAGTGAAAGTTTGACCTCCTCCTGGCCAATTTGGTTGCCTTTTATTTCTTTGTGCTGTCTGATTGCAGAGGCTAAGACTACAAATACTATGTTGAATAACAGTGGGGAGAGTGGGCATCATTGTCTTGTTCTTGACCTTAGGGGTAAAGCTCTCAGTTTTTCCCCATTAAGGATGATATTATCGTTGGGTCGTTCACATATGGCTTTTATGATCTCGAGGTATGCTCCTTCTATCCATACTTCCTTGAGGGTTTTTATCAAGAAAGGATGCTGTATTTTGTCAAATGCTTTCTCTGCATCTATTGAGAGGATCATATGGTTCTTGTCCTTTCTTTAATTAATGTTTTGAATCATGTTAATTGTTTTGCAGATATTGAACTAGCCCTGCATCCCAGGTATAAATCCCACATGGTCGTGGTGAATAATTTTTTTTAATGCATTGTTTGAGCTGGTTGGCTAATATCTTGTCGAGGATTTTTGCATCTATGATTATCAAGGAAATTGTTTGGCAGTTCTCCTTTTTACGTGGTCTCTGTCTGGTTTTGGAATCAAGGCAATGCTGGCTTCATAGAAAGAGTTTGGAAGTTTTCCTTCCATTTCTATTTTTTGGAACACCTTCAAAAGAATAGGTGCTATCTCTTCCTTAAATGTTTGGTAGAATTCCCCTGGAAAGCCATCTGGTCCTGGAGTCTAGTTTTTTGGCAGATTTCTGATTACCAATTCAATTTCCTTACTGGTTATGGTTGTGTTCAAATTTTCTATTTCTTCCTCTTTCAGTTTTTGTAATGTGTATATTTCCAGGGACTTTTCCATTTCTTCCAGATTGCCCATTTTATTGGCATATAATTGCTCATAATATTCTCTTATAATTTTTTTTTTAATTTCTGCTCTGTTGGTTGTGATCTCTCCTCTTTCATTCCTGATTTTATTCATTGGGGTCCTTTCCTTTAATTTTTGACCAAACTGGCTAGTGGTTTATCAATTTTGTTAATTCTTTCAAAGAACCAGCTTCTGTTTTCATTGATCTGTCCTAGTGTTTTTTTGGTTTCAATAGCATTAATTTCTGCTCTAATCTTTATTATTTCCTGTTTTCTGCTGGTTTGGGATTTTATTTGCAGCCTGTTAAGGCGTAAGGTTAGGTTGTGTATCTGAGATCTTTCTTCCTTCTTTAGGAAGGCTTGGATCTCTAGACACTCTCCTCTTATGACTGCCTTTGCTGCGTCTCAGAGGAATTCAGTTGTGGTGTTATCATTTTCAATGACTTCCATATACGTTTTAATTTCCTCTTTAACTGCTTTGTTAGCATATTCATTCTTTTTTTTTTAGTTTTGTTGATTATTTCCTTTGCAGTGCAGAAGCTTTTGTCTTCATGAGGTCCCAGTAGTTCATTTTTGCTTTTAATTCCCTTGCCTTTGGAGATGTGTCAAGTAAGAAATTGCTGCAGCTAAGGTCAGAAAGTTTTTTTTCTGCTTTCTCCTCTAGGGATTTGATGGTTTCCTGTCTCACATTCAGGTCCTTTATCCATTTTGAGTTTACTGTTGTGAATGGTGTAAGAAAGTGGTCTAGTTTCTTTCTTCTCCATGTTGCTGTCCATTTCTCCCAGCACCATTTGTTGAAGAGACTGTCTTTTTTCCATTGGATATTCTTTCCTGCTTTGTCAAAGATTCGTTGGCCATATTTTGTGGGTCCAATTCTGGAGTCTCTGTTCTATTCCATTGGTCTATGTATCTGTTTTTGCTCCAATACCATGCTGTCTTGAGGATTACAGCTTTGTACAAGAGGCTACAGTCTGGGATTGTGATGCCTCCTGCTTTGGTCTTCTTCAATATTACTTTGGCTATTCGGGGCCTTTTATGGTTCCATACAAATTTTAGGATTGCTTGTTCTAGTTTCGAGAAGAATGCTGGTGCAATTTTGATTGGGATCGCATTGAATGTGTAGATAGATTTGGGTAGTATTGACATTTTAACAATATTTATCCTTCCAATCCGTGAGCATGGAATGTTTTTTCCATTTCTTTATATCTTCCTCAATTTCCTTCATAAGCTTTCTATAGTTTTCAGCATACAGATCTTTTACATCTTTGGTGAGGTTTATTCCTAGGTATTTTATGCTTCTTGGTGCAATTGTGAATGGGATCAGTTATTTATTTGTCTTTCTGTTGCTTCATTATTAGTGTATGAGAATGCAACTGATTTCTGTACATTGATTTTGTATCCTGCGACTTTGCTGAATTCATGTGTCAGTTCTAGCAGACTTTTGGTGGAATCTATTGGATTCTCCATGTATAATATCATGTCATCTACAAAAAGTGAAAGCTTGACTTCATCTTTGCCAATTTTGATGCCTTTGATTTCCTTTTGTTGTCTTATTGCTAATGCTAGAACTTCCAACACTGTGTGAAACAACAGCAGTGAGAGTGGACATCCCTGCCGTGTTCCTGATATCAGGGGGAAGCTTTCAGTTTTTCCCCATTCAGGATGATATTAGCTATGGGCTTTTCATAAGTCACTTTTATGATGTTTAAGTATGTTTCTTCTATTCCTAATTTCTTGAGGGTTTTTATGAAGAAAGGATACTGAATTTTGTCATATGCTTATTTCTGCATCGATTTAATGGATCGTATGGTTCTTTTCCTTTCTTTTGTTAATGTGATGTATCACATTGATTGATTTGTGAATTTGAACCAGCACTGCAGCCCAGGAATGAAACCCGCTTGATCATGGTGAATAATTCTTTTTATATGCTGTTGAATTCGATTTGCTAGTACCTTATTGAGAATTTTTGCATCCATATTCATCAGGGATATTGGCCGGTAGTTCTCTTTTCTTGCTGGGTGTCTGTCTGTTTTGGGATTCAAAGTAATGCTGGCTTCCTAGAGTGAGTCTGGATGTTTTCCTTCCCTTTCTATTTTTTTGGAACAGCTTGAGAAGGATAGGTATTATCTCTGCTTTAAAAGTCTGGTAAAATTCCCTTGGGAAGCCATCTGGTCCTGGACTCTTATTTGTTGGGAGATTTTTGATAACTGATTCAATTTCTTCCTTGGTTTTGGGTCTCTTCAAGTTTTTTACTTCTTCCTGTTTGAGGTTTGGAAGTGTGTGGGTGTTACGAATTTGTCCATTTTTCCAGTTTGTCCAGATTGTTGGCATATAATTTTTGACAGTATTCCCTGATAATTATTTGTATTTCTGAGGAATTAGTTGTAATAATTCCATTTTCATTCATGATTTTATCTATTTGGGTCATCTCCCTTTTCTTTTTGAGAAGCCTGGCTAGAGGTTTATCAATTTTGTTTATTTAAAAGAAAACAACTCTTGGTTTCATTGATCTGCTCTACAGTTTTGTAAGATTCTATATTGTTTATTTCTGCTCTGATCTTTATTAGTTTTCTTCTGCTGGGTTTAGGCTGTCTTTGCTGTTCTGCTTCTATTTCCTTTAGGTGTGCTGTTAGATTTTGTATTTGGGATTTTTCTTGTTTCTTGAGATAGGCCTGGATTGCAAAGTTTTTTCCTCTCAAGACTGCCTTTGCGGCATCCCAAAGCATTTGGATTGTTGTATTTTCATTTGTTTCCATATATTTTTAAATTTCTTCTCTAATTGCCTGGTTGACCCATTCATTATTTAGAACAGTGTTCTTAACCTCCCATGCTTTTGGAGGTTTTCCAGACTTTTTCCTGTGGTTGATTTCAAGCTTCGTAGCATTGTGGTCTGAAAGTATGCATGGTATAATTTCAATTCTTGTATACTTATGAAGGGCTGTTTTGTGACCCAGTGCATGATCTATCTTGGAGAATGTTCCATGTGCACTCGAGAAGAAAGCATATTCTGTTGCTTTGGGATATAGAATTCTAAATATATCTGTCCCGTCCATCTGATCCAATGGATCCCTCAGGGCCCTAGTTTCATTATTGATCCTGTGTCTAGATGATATATCCATTGTTGTCAGTGGAGTATTAAAGTCCCCTACTATTACCACATTACTATCAATAAGGGTACTTATGTTTGTGATCAATTGTTGTATATATTTGGCTCCTGTATTTTGTGCATAGGCATGTATAATTGTTAGCTCTTTCTTATGAATAGACCCTGTAATTATTATATAATTCCCTTGTTCAACTCTTGTTACAGCCTTTAATTTAAAGTCTAGTTTGTCTGATATAAGTTAGGCTACTTCTGCTTCCTTTTGAGTTCCAGTAGGATGATAGATAGTATTCTACCCCTCACTTTCAATCTGAAGGTGTCCTCAGTTCTAAAATGAGTCTCTTGTAGACAGCAAATAGATGGGTCTTATTTTTTTTATCCATTTTGATACCCTATGTCTTTTGGTTGGAGCGTTTAGTCCAATTTCATTCAGTGTTATTATTGAAAGATACAGGTTTAGAGTCATTTTGATGTCTGTACGTTTCACTCTTGTAGTGATGCGTCTGGTACTTTTTGGTCCTTACAACATTTCACTCACAGAATCCCCCTTAGGATCTCTTGTAAGACTTGTTTAGTGGTGATGAATTCCTTCAGTTTTTGTTTTTTTGGGAAGACCTTTATCTCTCCTTTTATTTTGAATGACAGACTTGCTAGATAAAGGATTCTCAGCTGCATTTTTTCTGTTCATCACATTGAAGATTTCCTGCCATTCCTTTCTGGCCTGACAAGTTTCAGTAGATAGGTCTGCCCCTAGTCTCATGGGTCTCCCCCTCTATGTTAGAGCCTGCTTATCCCTAGCTGTTTTCAGAATTTTCTCTTTATTCTTGTATTTTGCCAGTTTCAGTATGGTATCTTGTGCTGAATATCCATTCAAGTTACATCTGAAGGGAGTTCTCTATGCCTCTTGGATTTCAACGCCTTTTTCTTTCCCCTGAACAGGGAAGTTCTCAGCTATGATTTGTTCAAGTACACCCTCAGGCCCTTTCTCTCTCTCTTCCTCTTCTGGAATTCCTATTATACGGACATTATTCTGTTTGATTGCATCACCCACTTCTCCAGTTCTCCAGTCATATTCCTGGATTTTTTATTTCTCTTTTTCTCAGCTTCCTCTTTTTCCATAATTTTATCTTCTAATTCACCTATTCTCTCCTCTGCCTCTTCAATCCGAGGTGTGGTTGTTTCCATTTTATTTTCCACCTCATTTATAGCATTTTTTAGCTCCTCATGACTATTTCTTAGTCCCTTGATATCTGTAGCAATAGATTCTCTGCTGTTGTCTATACAACAGCGATTAATTTTATGAATATTATTCTACATTCTTGTTCCGTTGTATTGCTTAAATCGTTTTTGATCAATTCATTAGCTGTCGCTAGTTCTTGGAGTTTCTTTTGAGCAGAATTCTTCCATTTTGTCATTTTGGATATTCCCTATGGTGCTCTACATTTGGCACATAAATGTTCACAATTGTTAGCTATTCTTGGTGGATAGACCCCTTGATTATGATATAATGCCCTTCTGCATGTCTTCATTGTGTATTTTAAAGTCTAGATTGTCTAAGTATGGCCACTCTGGCTTTCTTTTGTTGACCATTGGCATTATAGATGGTTCTCCATCCCCTTACTTTCAGTCTGAAGCTGTCTTTAGGTCTAAAGTGGGTCTCTTGTAAACAGAATATAGATGGATCTTGTTTTCTTATCCATTCTATTACCGTTTGTCTTTTGATTGGATCATTGGGTCTATTGATGTTTAGAGTGAGTACTAAAAGATATGAATTTATTGCCATTATGATCCTTGTAGAGTTGGAGTTTCTGGGGGTGTTTGCTGGTCCTTTCTAATCTTTGTTGCTTTTGTTGTTCATTTATATATATATATATATTTTTTTTTTCTCATCTTTTCTCCTCTCAGAGATTCTTCCTTAAAATTTCTTGCAAGGCTGGTTTAGTGGTCAGAAACTCCTTTAATTTTTTTTGGAGGGGAAACTTTTTACCTCTCCTTCTATTTTGAATGGCAGCCTCGCTGGATAAAGAATTCTTGGCTGCATATTTTTCTGATTCAGCACACTGATTTTACCCTGCCACTCCTTTCTGGCCTGCCAAGTTTCTGTAGATAGGTATGCTGAAAACATGATGTGTTTTCCTTTATAGGTGAGGGACTTGTTTTCCCTTGCTCCTTTCATGATTCTCTCTTTGCCTGAGTATTTTGTGAATTTGTCTATGATAAGCCTTGTTGATGGTCGTTTTTTGTTAAATCTAATGGGGTCCTCTATGCTTCCCTGACTTTGATGTCTGTGTCTTTCCCCAAGTTAGGAAAGTTTTCTGCTACTATTTGCTCACATAACCCTTCTACCCCTATTTCTCTCTCTTCCACTTCTGGGGCCCTATGATTCTGATGTTGGTCATTTTTAATGAGTCACTGATTTCTCTAATTCTTAAATCGTGCTCTTTTGCCTTAATACCCATCCTTTTTTCCGCTTCCTTATTCTCTAAGTTTGTCCTCTATATCACTGATTTTCTGTTCTGCCTTGTCCGTCCTTACCGCTGCTGCATCCATCTGTGATTGCAGCTCACTTATAGCATTTTTAATTTCATTCTGTCTAGTTTTTACTTCTTTTATCTCTGCAGAAAGGGATTCTAATCTATTTTTGACTCCAGCTAGTATTCTTTTATGATTCTAAATTCTGGTTCAGACATCTTGCTTGTATCTGTGTTGGTTAAATCCCTGACTGTTGTTTCTTCATACTCTATCTTTTCGGGGTGAGTTCCTTCTTTTTGTCATTTTGAAGGGAGAAAAGGAATTAATGACGTAGAAAAATTGAATTAAAAAATTAAAATTAAAAAAAATATTAAAATTAAAAATTAAAAAAAAAACACACACAAATAGAATGCTAGCTCCTAGGTGTGTTTTGGTCTGGGTGTTGAAAGTGGTTTGACGGGGGCACCTGGGTGGCTCAGTCAGTTAAACGTCCGACTTCAGCTCAGGTCACGATCTCGCGGTCCATGAGTTCGAGCCCCGCATCGGGCTCTGGGCTGATGGCTCAGAGCCTGGAGCCTGCTTCCGATTCTGTGTCTCCCTCTCTCTCTGCCCCTCCCCCGTTAATGCTCTCTCTCTCTCTGTCTCAAAAATAAATAAACGTTAAAAAACATTAAAAAAAAAAAGAAAGAAAGTGGTTTGACAGATTGAAGAAAAAAAGGGGCTGGAGGAAAAAGAGGGAAAAAAAAGGAAATCATTTGAGAATTTGAAAAAATGAATACACTGAAGTAGAGTAAAATGAGATGATGGGGGTAAAATAGAATTTGAAAAAAAATACACAAAAGTAAATAATATAGTAGAAAAACATTAAAGATAAATATTTTTAATAAAAATTACAAATATAAATTTTTTTCTTTTTCTGTATTCAAGAAAAAAGAAACAAAAAAGAAAAAAGATAAAAAAAGGAAATCGTTTGAAAAGTTGAAAAAGTGATAACACTGTAATAGACTAAAATAAAATGTTGGAAGTAAAATAGAATTTGAAAAAACTTACATAAAAGCAAAAATACGGTAAAATTAAATAACAATATGTTTAATAGAAATTTAAAGTAAAAATGATGTTTCTCTCTTTCTGCATTCAAGAAAAGAAAGGAAAAAGATAAAATAGAAAGAAAAATATTAAAAGAAATTGTTTGAAAATTTGAAAAGGTGAATACACTGAAGTAGACTAAAATAAAATGATGGAGGTAAAATAGAGTTTGAAAAAAATTACAGAAAATAAAAAATACAGTAACAAAATTTAAGAAAAATATTGTTAATAAAAATTGAAAATAGAAACGAATTTTTTCTGTTTCTGTATATTGGAAAAGAAAAGTGTAAAAGAAGAAAAGAAAAAGAGAGAAAGAAAGAAGAAAGAATATTGAATAGATGAACCTTCTAACAGATTGTAGTAAGACTGAAATAACTTCCTTTTCCCCTAGAAGTCAATATGTTACATTTTATACTCCATAAACTAAGCCGGTGATGATACCTGTGTTCTTGAAGAGTGGAGTTGCCCCAGTTAGGCAGGGCTCAGTGTATCAGCACTGCTCTCCACTACATGGCGCTGCTAGCCTACTGCGGTGGATTGTTGCGGTACTCATAGGTGCATATGCTCATGTGTGGGAGCAGTGAAAATGGTGCCACCAAGCTACCCAGTCTGTTCTCTCAGATCAGCAATCACACACCCTTCCTCTGTCTTCAGCTTTTGTCCACTCCCTGCTTTTTCACTCTCTGTGACCAGGCCCCAGGCAGTACCTCTCTCCGGAGTTTTGTCTCAGATGCAGCTGTTTACCCCGGCCCTTTACTTCTGAAGGACTGTGGCTTTGACCCGTTCTGGCCCTCTGCAGGAGGGTCTCACTGAGCAATGGCAGAATGAGCAACGGCCGAATGTTGGCTGCACCCAGGAACACTTGCTGGACCCTGCTGTTGCCGGTGCCCTGAGACTGCGACCAGGTGCCAGCCCACCCCAGAAAAAGTTCGTGAGATAGTGGAGCAGCAGTGTTTCAGGGATTATGGAAAATCAAACACACATCTGGCACCAGGCTTCACCCTTAAGGGCCTTCTTCCACCACCAGCAAATGTGGCCATTTTCTGGGGTCTGCTGGGGCTAGGTGGCTTCCAAAGTCTTTACCAAATGTCCTTCCAGCAGTGGAACCACTTTTCCCCACATGGCCTGAGAACCTCCTGGACCCCACTCTGTTCCTGGGGATTCACCCTTCCCACCAGAGCACCACCAGTTATTGAGCTGCAGAGTTGTAGCCTTTGCACTACCCATGTTTACAGTCTTGATGGAATTTAAACCCTCTCCTTTCTGTTTTGTCCTTTCTCCCTTTTTAGTTTAGTCCCTGCCGCTGTTTCTAATTTTCCACTTTCTGCCCAGGTGCTTTTGTGGAGGGGTGCTTTTCCCATATTCCCCCCCCCCCCCGCCAGGCTTTCTCCTCTCTCTGCCCACAAAAGCGGTTCCCTACCCTCAGCGACTTCTCATTCCTCAAATTCACCTCTCTGCGCTGTGTAGCTGCTGAATTCTGTGGTTCAGGTTGTGGAGATTGTTGTGTTAATCCTCCTATCAGTTTTCTAGGTGTGTAGGATGGTTTAGTGTCAGTCTGGCTGTATTTCATGGACACAAGACACACCAAAAAACCTACACATTTAATGCAATCCCTCTTAAAATACCACCAGACTTTTTCACAGAGTTAGAAGAAACAATACTAAAATTTGCTGGAAACACAGAGGACCCCAAATACTCAAAGCAACCCTGGAAAAGCAAAGCAAAGCTGGAGGTGTCACTATCTGGACTTCATGCTGTATGCCAGATCTCTCATGATCAATACGGTGTGGTACTGTCTCACAAACAGACATATAGATCAATACACTAGAATAAAAATCCACAAATGGACCCAAAATTCTATGGTTGAATAATATTTGACAAAGCAGGAAAGAATATCCAGTGGAAAAAACACAGTCTCTTCAACAAATGGCATTGGTAAAACTGGACAGCAATATGCAGAAGAATGAGCCTGGACCACTTTATGAATCAATACACAACAATAAATTCAAAATGGATGAAAGACCTAAATGTGAGACGGGAACCCATCAAAATCCTAGAGGGGAAGAGAGTCAGCAACTTTTTGACCTTGATTGTAGCAACTTCTTACTTGACACATTGTCAGAGACAAGGGAAACAAAAGCAAACATGAACTACTGGGACCTCATGCAGATAAAAACTTCTGCACAGTTAAGGAAACAATCAACAAAACTAAAAGGCAGACTCCAGAGGGGAGAAGATATTTGCAAATGAAATGTATAATAAAGTGTTAGTATCCAAATTTAATAAAAAACTTACTGAACTCAACACTCCAATAACAAATAATCCAACTAAGAAATGGGCAGAAGACATGAATAGGCAATTTTTTAAAGAAGACTTCTAGATGGCAATAGACACTTGAAAACATGCTCAAAATCACTGAACATCAGGGAAATACAAAGAAAAAACACAATGAGATACCACCTTACATCTGTCAGAATGACTAAAATTAACAACCCAGAAAACAACAAATATTGGTGAGGATGCACAGAAAGGGGAGCACTCTTACATTATTTTTGGGAATCCAAACTTCTGGAGCCACTCTGGAAAACAGTATGGAGATTCCTCAAAACCTTAAAAATAGAGCTATCTTATGACCTAACAATTTCACTACTAGGTATTTATCCAAAGGATGCAAAAATGCTGATTTGAAGGTGCACATGCAGCCCAATGTTTATAGCAGCCCTATCAACAATAGCCAACATTTGGAAAGAGCCCAAATGTCCATTGACTGATGAATGGATAAAGAAGATGTGGTATATATATATATATATATATACACACAAACACACAGTGAAATAGTACTTAGTCATCCACAAGAATGAAATCTTGCTATTTGCAATGACATAGATGGAGCTAGAGTGCATTATGTTAAATGAAATAAGTCGATCAGAGAACAAGAAATACTATATAATTTCACTCATATGTGGAATTTAAGAAACAAAACAGATGAACATAGGGGAAGGGAGAAAAAAGGGAAGGAAACAAACCATAAGAGTGTCTTAATGATAGAGAACAAACTAAGATTTGATGGAGAGAGTTGGGTGGAGAATGGGATAAAGGTGATGGGTTTTAAGTAGAGCACTTGTTATGATGAGCACTGGGTGTTACATGAAAGTGATGAATCACTGAATTCTACTCCTGAAACCAATATTATACTACAGGTTTACTAACTAGAATTTAAGTAAAAAGTTGAAAAAAATCATGCACTTTCAGGGATTACATTCTGTTAGGGAAAAAAAAGTATACCTAATAACTAAGTAAATTATATAGTATGTTAGAAGATGACATATGTTATAGAAAAGTTATGAGGTAATGTGGAGTAGATTAAAGTAATAAATGTTTATTGACCATGTGATCTCTTTGTGAATTGCCTGTTCATAATTTTTATCAAGTTTCCTATGGACTGTTTTTTAAATCATTGAATGTATTTTTGTTATTTCATTCATTTTAACTAACAAAGTTTGTAGCCTAATCTCATTTTCTTCCACTTTGCATATGATGGTTTTTGAAATTTTGAATATTTTAAAATATGCAATGTGAAAATTAATAAAATATCTTAATATTAAAACATTTATTACTTAAAAAATCAAATTTATTGTTTTTCCTTCAATATCTGTGGTGTTTGGAGGTTTTTTTTGGCCTTGAAATGAAAGTTTACCCATTTTCATAAAATAAAACATAAACATTAACTTCTATTTCATATTCTAAAATTTTTACAAATGTTACTTTCCAAGTTTAAGCATTACCTTTTTTTCCACTTGGAATTTATTATCTGTGTAAAGTGTGATACAGGGGTTTAGGTTTATTTTTGGCATATGGTAAACACATTACTGCAGTACCATTTATTGAATAAAATGTCTTTTCATCATTCACCTGAAATGTCACTTCTATTATGATTCAAGTTTCCTATATGAAACCTATTTTTCAGTCTTTCTACTGTTTTTTTTGATCTCCCTCTTTCCATCTGTGAGCCGCATACAAATCACTTTCCAGAGTTGCCACAGGTTATCCTGTTTAACTATGAGACAAATTATATTTTGCCTATGCTAAGAATTCTTAAATGGCTTCTTATATTCAGTGTATAAGCCAAATTTCATTCTAGGACTTCCAACTCTCTAAGGTATCTGCTTCTCCAATATCCTCATCACCTCTCCGAACTCACTTCCCGATATTCTCTAATTTGTTCAATTAGGTTCAGCAATGCTGGTATCATCTGTGTTCCTTGAATATGCCAGGTTTACCCCTGGCTGCAGCTTCAACACTTGCTGTTGTTCTAAAAGAAGTAATCTTTTCCCAGACAGCCACAGGTCCAGTTTTCTAATAGCTTTCAAGTGTTTACTCAAAAGCTATGTTCTTAGTGACATCTTCACTGGACCCCCTATTTATCCCATTTCAGCTTTCAACCAGAAATTCCTATTCTCTATTCCTTCCTTTATTTATCTTTTCTTTTTAACACTTATCGGTTTGAAAACAGTTTATACTTTCCTTATTGCATCTTGGCTACTATCTGTCTCCCACAGTAAAATGTAAGCCTCATGAGGGTAAGAGTATTTTATTTGTAGATTTGTTTAGAAGATGGAGGTGTAGGAGGATGCTGGGGTCACGGCATTCTTCTGATCACTTAGATTCCACCCACATCTGCCTAAATAACCCAGAAATCTGCCAGAAGACTAGCAGAACAGACTCTCCAGAGCCAAGCATAGACAAGAGGCCCACGAAAGAGGGTAGAAAGGGTGGAGAGGCAGTGTGTTTTACATGGACTGGTGGGAGGGAGCCGGGGTCATGGAGGGGCAGCCTGCCAGGCAAGGCAGAGACCCTGAGTCTGACTTGCAAAAGCGGAGGGGCTGGACCCCATGAGTTCTGCCAGCCAGTGGGACTTAACATTTGGAATGTTATAAGTCAACAGCTCTGGTTGGACAGTGGGAGGGCTAGATGACACTGGGAGGAAGAATTGTTGAGCCCCAGAGGACAGAGCTCAGGTCAGCAGGGAACAAAGATGCTGGGGAGTGCCATCTCCCTTGCCCATCCCCCAGCAAAAATCCCAAAGAGAACCAGTTCCTGTCATGGAACTTGCTTGCCCCAAGCAAACACTCAGCGCTGTGCTTCTGTGGATCCACCACTCCAACGGGTCTGCCTCTCTCCCGGGGCCACAGGGCCCCTCCCAAAGCAGACCACTGAAGGCAAAACCAGCTGAGTCTGCCCCTCCCGCCCCTGTGCACCTTGCAGATCCACCCTGGTTAATATGCCAGATCCCATCGAAGAAGCACCACAAGCCTGGCAGTGTGCAAGTAGCCCAGATAGGGTCCACACCACTCCACAGTGAGTCCTGCCCCTGGGAGAGAGGAAGATAAGGTACACACCAGTCTGAATGTGGCCCCAGCAGTCAGCTGGGGACAGACATCAGGTCTGACTGTGGCCCCACACACCAACGCAAGTTACTCCAGACAGCACAGAGGAAGAGCCCTGCAGTTCCACGCCACTACAGGGACTATCCAAAATGACGAAACAGAAGAATTCTCCTCAAAAGGAACTCCAGGAAGTAGCAACAGCTAACGAACTGATCAAAAAATATTTAAGCAATGTAACAGAAAATGAATTTAAAATAATAGTCATAAAATTAATCGCTGGGCTTGAACAAAGTAGAGGACAGCAGAGAATCTATTACTACAGAGATCAAGGGACTAAGAAACAGTCAGGAGGAGGTAAAAAAATGCTATAAATGAGGTGCAAAGTAAACTGGAGGAGACCACACCTCAGATTGAAGAGGCAGAGGAGAGAATATGTGAACTAGAAGAAAAAATTATGGAAAAAGAAGCTGAGAAAAAAAGAGATAAAAAAAAAACCACAGGAGTATGAGGGGAGAATTAGAGAACTAAGTGACACAATTAAACGTAATAATATACACATAATTGGGATTCCCGAGGAGGAAGACAGAGGGAAAGGTGCTGAAGGGGTACTTGAAGAAATCATAGCTGAGAACTTCCCTGATCTAGGGAAGGAAAAAGACATTGAAATCCAGGAGGCACAGAGAACTCCCTTCAGACGTAACTTGAATTGATCTTCTGCACAACATACCATAGTGAAACTGCCGAAATACAAGGATAAAGAGAAAATTCTGAAAGCAGCTAGGGATAAACATGCTCTAACATATAAAAGGAGACTGATAAGATGCGTGACAGATCTATCTACTGAAACTTTGCAGGCCAGAAAAGAATGGCAGTAAGTCTTCAATGTGATGAACAGGAAGAATATGCAGCCAAGAATCCTTTATCCAGCAAGTCTGTCATTTAGAACAGAATCAGAGATAAAGATTTTCCAAAAAAAAAAACCAAACAAAAACTGAAGGAATTCATCACCAGTAATGCAGCCCTACAAGAGATCCTAATGGGGATCCTGTGAGACAAACTACCAGAGACATCATTACAAGCATGAAACCTACAGACATAACAATGACTCTAAACCAATATCTTTCTATAATAACATTGAATGTAAATGGACTAAATGCTCCAACCAAAAGGCATAGGGTATCAGAATTGATAAAAACACAAGACCCATCCATTTGCTGTCTACAAGAGACTCATTTTAGACCTGACGACACTTTCAGATTGAAAGTGACAGGATGGAGAACTATCTATCATGCTACTGGAAGTCAAAAGAAAGCTGGAGTCGCCATACTTATGTCAGACAAACTAGACTTTAAATTAAAGGTTGTAACAAGAGATTAAGAAGGGCATTATATAATAATTACAGGGTCTATCCATCAGGAAGAACTAACAATTATAAATGTCTATGCAGCAAATATGGAAGTCCCCAAATATATAAAACAATTAGTCACAAACATAAGCACCGTTATTGATAGTAATGTGGTAATTGCAGGGGACTTTAATACACCACTTACAACAAGGGATAGATCATCTAGACACAGGATCAATAAAGAAACAAGGGCCCTGAATGATACATTAGATCAGATGGACTTGACAGATATATTTAGGACTCTGCATCCCTAAGCAACAGAATATACTTTCTTCTCGAGTGCACATGGAACATCCTCCAAGATAGATCACTTACTGGGTCACAAAACAGCCCTTCCTAAGTACACAAGAATTGAGATCATACCATTCATACTTTCAGACCACAATGCTATGAAGCTTGAAATCAACCACAGGAAGAAGTCTGGTAAACCTCTAAGAGCATGGAGGTTAAAGAACACCCTACTAAAGAATGAATGGGTCAACCAGGCAATTAGAGAAGAAATTAAAAAATATATGGAAACAAACGAAAATGAAAATACAACAATCCAAACGCTTTGGGACGCAGCGAAGGCAGTCCTGAGAGGAAAATACATTGCAATCCAGGCCTATCTCAAGAAACAAGAAAAATCCCAAATACAAAATCTAACAGCACGCCTAAAGGAAAAAGAAGCAGAGAAACAAAGACACCCCAAACCCAGCAGAAGAAGAGAAGTAATAAAGATCAGAGCAGAAATAAACAATATAGAATCTTACAAAACTGTAGAGCATATCAATGAAACCAAGAGTTGTTTTTTTGAAACAATAAACAAAATTGATAAACCTCTAGCCAGGCTTCTCAAAAAGAAAAAGGAGATGACGCACATATATAAAATTATGGATGAAAGTGGAATTATTACAACCAATCCCTCAGAAATACAAGTAATTATCAGGGAATACTGTCAAAAATTATATGCCAACAAACTGGACAACCTGGTAAAATGTACAATTTCCTAAGCACCCACACACTTCCAAAACTTGAACAGAAAGAAATAGAACACTTGAACAGACCCATAACCAGCGAAGATATTAAATCAGTTATCAAAAATCTCTGAACAAATAAGAGTCCATCACCAGTTGGCTTCCCAGAGGAATTCTACCAGACATTTAAAGCAAAAAAATACCTATCCTTCTCAAGCTATTCCAAAAAATAGAAAGGGAAGGAAAACTTCCAGACTCATTCTATGAAGCCAGTTATTACTTTGATTCCTAAACCAGACAGAGACCCAGTAAAAAAAGAGACCTACAGGCCAATATCCCTGATGAATATGGTTGCAAAAATGCTCAATAAGATACTAGCAAATCGAATGCAACACCATATAAAAAGAATTATCCACCAGGATCCAGTGGGATTCATTCCTGGGGTGCAGGGCTGGTTCAACGTTCGCAAATCAATCAACGTGATACATCACATTAATAAAAGAAAAGATAAGAAGCATATGATCCTGTCAATTGATGCAGAAAAGGCCTTTGACAAAATTCAGCATCCTTTCTTAATAAAACCCCCGAGAAAGTCGGGATAGAAGGAACATACTTAAACATCATAAAAACCATTTATGAAAACCGCACAGCTAATGTCATCCTCAATGGGGAAAAACTGAGAGCTTTCTCCCTGAGATCAGGAACACGACATGGATGTCCACTCTCACCACTGTTGTTTAACATAAGGTTGGAATTCCTACCATCAGAAATAAGACAACAAAAGGAAATCAAAGGCATCAAAATTGGCAAAGATGAAGTTAAGCTTTCCCTTTTTGCATATGACATGTTATTATACATGGAAAACCCGATAGAGTCCACCAAAGTCTGTTAGAACTGATACATGAACTCAGCAAAGTCTCAGGATACGAAATCAATGTACAGAAATCAGTTGTATTCTTATACACTAATAATGAAGCAACATTAAGACAAATGAAGAACCTGATCCCATTCACAATTGTACCAAGAAGCATAAATACCTAGGAATAAACCTAACCAAAGATGTAAACGATCTGTATGCTGAAAACTATGGAAAGCTTATGAAGGTAATTGAAGAAGATATAAAGAAATGGAAAAACATTCCGTACTCATGGATTGGAAGAATAAATATTGTTAAAATGTCAATACTACCCAAAGCTATCTACACATTCAGTGCAATCCCAATCAAAATTGCACCAGCATTCTTCTCGAAGCTAGAACAAGCAATTCTAAAATTTGTATGGAACCACAAACGGCCCCAAATATCCAGAATAATTTTGAAGAAGAAGACCAAAGCAGAAGGCATCACAAACCCAGACTTTAGCCTCTACTACAAAGCTGTAATCCTCAAACATTATGGTATTGGCACAAGAACAGACACATAGACCAATTGCATAGAATAGAAACCCCAGAAGTAGACCCACAAAAGTATGGCCAAGGAATTTTGACAAAGCAGGAAAGAATATCCAATGGAAAAAAGACAGTCTCTTGCTGGGAGAACTGAACAGAGACATGCAGAAGGATGAAACTAGACCACTTTCTTACAGCATTCACAAAAACAAACTCATAATGGATAAGGGACCTGAATGGGAGACAGGAAGCCATCAAAACTCTAGAGGAGAAAGCAGGAAAAAACCTCTCTGAAATCAGCCACAGCAATTTCTTACTTGACACGTCTCCAAAGGTAAGGGAATTAATAGGAAAATTGAACTATTGGTACCTCATGAAGATAAAAAGCTTTTGCACAGCAAAGGAAACAATGAACAAAACTAAAAGGCAACCAGCGGAATGGGGAAAAATATTTGCAAATGACATATTGGACAAAGGGCTAGTATCCAAAATCTATAAAAAACTCACCCAACTCCACACCCAAAAAACAAATGATCCAGTGAAGAAATGGGCAGAAAACATGAATAGACACTTCCCTAAAGAAGACATCCGGATGGCCAACAGGCACATGAAAAGATGCTCAATGTCGCTCCTCATCAGGGAAATACAAATCAAAACCACACTCAGATTTCACCTCACCCCAGTCAGAGTGGCTAAAATAAACAAATCAGGAGACTATAGATGCTGGCGAGGATGTGGAGAAATGGGAACCCTCTTGCGCTGTTGGTGAGAATGTAAACTGGTGCAGCCGCTCTGGAAAATAGTGTGGAGGTTCCTCAAAAAATTAAAAATAGATCTACCCTATGACCCAGCTACAGCACTGTTAGCAATTTACTCAAGGGATACAGGGGTGCTGATGCATAGGGGCACTTGTACCCCAATGTTTATAGCAGCACTTTCAACAATAGCCAAATTATGGAAAGGCCTAAATGTCCATCTACTGATGAACGGATAAAGATATTGTGGTTTGTGTACACAATGGAATACTACAAAACTGGAATGAAATCTGGCCTTTTGTAGCAACGTGAATGAAACTGGAGAGTGAGATGCTAAGTGAAAAAAGTCATACAGAGAAAAACAGATACCATATATTTTCACTCTTATGTGGATCCTGAGAAGCTTAACAGAAGTCCATGGGAGAGAGGAAGAAAAAAAAAGAGATTAGAGAGGGAGGGAGCCAAAACATAAGAGACTGTCAAAAACTGAGAACAAACTGAGGGTTGATGGGGGGTGGGAAGGAGGGGAGGATGGGTGATTGGTATTGAGGAGGGCACTCGTTGGGATGAAAACTGGGTGTTGTATGGAAATCAATTTGACAATAAATTTCACATTTAAAATAATGAGTATTTTATTTGTTTCTTTTGCTCATTACAATATCATAAATACCTGTGCCTAGAAGACTGCCTGGCAGAACGCCCACCTAAAGAAAGTATTCACAACATAAAGATAAAAGAATTGAATTCAAAGGCAATTGGGGTGAAATTAAGCCAAAAATAGGGCTAGGTATTTTCCCATGGATCTATCTACAAAACTATGAATTCAAATGTCTCCAGGGGACAACTCGGATTTTTATTAGAGTGAAGCAGGCCAACTAGGTGGATGCCCAAGCTGAAACAGCATTCAGAGCCTAGAATGGGCTGAGCCCTTCCTCAGACCCAGCTGCTCGTATCCTTGTTCGAATGTGGGTCCTCATCTTCAGTTTATTTTTTTAATGTACATCATAAATATGGACTTTTTAAATGTGAAATCTCCCAAATGTCTAAGTAGCTAATTTCAAAATAGCACAGAAATTACCAGGATCAAACAAAACATTACAGCTGGCTAAAATTGGCCCATGTACGCGTTTGCTAGACTAAAATGTGTGATGTATAAAAGAAAACTGAAGCCTGCTATGGTGAGATGGGTTTACTTTGGTAATTCTTCAGGCAAATAACTTCAGGTCATGTTGGGTTACACCTGCTTTTGATTTCTGGAATCTCTCTGCCTCTCCCTCCATTTCCTATGCATGAAGGTAAGGAAGCCTAGGCAGTGGGATCACCTTAACTCTTTCTTTGAGGGCAGGGGTATATTTTAGTGGAGTGTAGGTTGGGGAAACCAGAGAAAAGGTTTTGAAGGGAACTTCCTCAGAAGTACTGGGAATGGCATGGGGGAGAAAAAGAGAAGGACACAGACCCATGTGTTAGGACACAGTATCTTGGAGGGATTTTATTGGGATTATTGCTCCCTCTCCCCACCAACACCACCCCTTTGTGTGGCATTATACAGTTGAGTATTTAGTTATACAAAATCACCGCTTGTAGCCCAATAGCTCCATGCCATTCATTTCACCTGGAAACAGAACCAAACAAACTTCCATCATAGCTTCCTTGTGTGCTTGGTGTGGGCAAGACTGGCCAAGGACTACCTGTGAAAGGTCAGCAGCCACCTTATTTGTAGGGGTATAGTCTTGAATGGAGCTTTTGGGGGCAGCAGACATCTACTTGGAGGATCACTGAGTGCTGCCACCTGTGGTTTCAGGAAGCTGCTGACAGAAATATGGACTGTCAAGTATTTCTCATGCCCTGGAGAGAAACATTAGGCTCAGTCCTCTGGTGCGCCTCTTGTGTAGGGAGGCAAGGCACAGTGCAGTAGGAGAAAGAAGAGTGACAGGATTGCTGTAACTCGGTTCTTCAAGGTTTTATTCTTCTGCATAAAATACTTTCCAAATGCTAGGTGGCACATCTTTTAAGTTCTGAGTGCCCCACCAATCCATTCCTCACAATAATTGTTTATCCTGCAGGAGCAATGAACCAGGACCTTCAGGTACAAGATTTACTGCACCTGGGTCCTCTGGGAAATGTGAGGAGGCAACCCACAGCCCCGTGTTTATGGGGTGCCATGTTAAGTGTGTATAGGCTGAGGGTTGGGCTTCTGCTGAGCAGTTGTGGCACAAAATCCCTGGAATAAGAAAAGCTTTTTAGGTATATAGTTCACTCCTGCTTAAGTCTTGACTCATCCCTGTCAAAATGCCATTCTAGGGAACTTCCAACCCATTTGGCTTCTTTGACAGCTGCCACATCCTCTCTGCACAGAATGAGGGAAGGCAATGTGGCTACTTCCAGAAGTACAACTTTTTCCTGGGCCTTCCCATGTCTCGTGGACCCCATTCCTCACACCTCCTTCTCTGTATTCTCACTTACTCTGGCAGTCTTTCTGCTTGGAATTCTGTCTTCCTCAGTGTTCCTCCCCTTATGGCTCCTTACTCATGCAGACCCTTTGAGTACCCTCCAGATTCCTGCCAAATACCTCTTCCCGCTCCCCCTCCCCCTTGCTCTAGACCTTGCGCTAAGTTACCTTGAGCCCCTCTCTACTCAAGGCATTCTGTTTGTTTTCCTCTAAGCCCCAAGATCTCATTCTCCGTTATTCTCCACCCCCTCCCAGTTGTGTGCCTCTCTCTATTAGGCCATCCCTCCCCCAGGGAGTCTCTCCATTTCTGGCCCTGCCCCACCTCTTCCTAGGCAGTCACCTTCACTTCTCCCTCCCTCTACAGCCCATCTCTAGTTCCTTCTCCTCCACCCTCTCTAGACCAGACCAGCTAAGTCCTATTCCATTTTTAGATGACTGATTATGATACTAGCTGAACTTTATTCACAGCCTGCATTTATAGCTGTCCCTTCCTTTCATGCCCCATCCACCAAACACACCCAATATTTTCAACATGACAAAGTCCTTACACACAGCATGTCATGTCCACATAAATTTGTATTTTTCAAAACAAAACAACAGTTATGCTGGCAAAGATGTTGAATTAACAGGGACCCTTAAACTTTCAATACACTGAAAAGCAACATTATTTTGCATATCTACAAAGTATACATTTGTTCTCACCAATGTGGCAAAGTGTACCCTAACAGTTAGGACTTTTTCACCAAATCATAGACATAGATATGGAAATCATCATCAAACTTAATGAAATACACAGAGGGTTTGGCTTCCACTTGGTGAATAACCTTGCCTGTCCTTTTGGAGCCATCTTCTTTGGTATATTCCACATGTTTACCTATGAGGCCATCTATAACTCCTTCTGGCTCCCTCTCTGTTGGAGGAGACTCACTGGACTCTGGCATGATACGGAGGTCTCCTTCTCTGTAATCATCTAGAAGCTGGTACATGTATAAGACAGGATCCTTCTCATAGGTAATATAAAACCAGGCTTTCATGATAGGTGCTTGGGCTAAGACCATTCCCCTCCATTCATCTTTGGAACCATGCTCACCCTCAAACATATGTTCCACAGCTTTCCCAATTATGGTATTTGCAAGGCGCACATCTGTGACTCGAGAACATGGCACCTTATCAGGAAGGATTTTAAGCTTTAAAATCCTTTCATCTCTGTGAAGTTCCAGTCCATAGACACAGTCAATCCCATCATATTTGACCAGGTAAAGAGAGGGATTGATAGGCACCTGATCCAGAACGGTTCCTTTCCACTGCGTGATGGGCTCATTGCCTTCTTTCCATCCGTGTGAAATTCTGCAGCCCACTATGTTCCTTCGGATCTGGGATGAAGGTCTGCCCCTCTGCTTCTTTTGACAGGTCTTTTTCTTCCTCATATTTGCAGATGCAATGTGGTGATCATCAGTTTCCCTGGTTTCCTGATCTGCAGCTGCCTTTTTGTGAAGGGTCTTCATGCCTGCAGGAGGAGGAAAGGGGCTAGGGAGAAATATTTGGTGTATTATAGTGTGAGATTTTTTTCCCTTTGTATCTCAAACTTCTTGGGCACCAGGTACATTCAGCCCAAATCATTCTAATGTGTCCAGCTGGAATACTGGATATCAAAAGACTATTGCATGTTTGTCTTCAGTGCCCTCCCTCCAGGCTTCTTTGGCTGTGCTGCAGCATTAGAGAGGCAGTGAATGTTGTGGTCCTGGTGGTTGAGGCCCCAGATAGAGAGAGCAGGCTCTTTTGCATAATGCCTGATCCTCTGTTGCCATCCTAGGACCCCCACACCAAACACGACTATTCACCATTTCTTAGCCTCCACCTCGTTGCTCCATTTCTACTAATGTCACTCCGCCTGCCCCCTGCCCATGGCCACCTATTCTTAATCCCTTTTGTCTCCCATCCTCATGCCTTCTGCCTGGTGTTCACCTCTCCTTCATGTCTCTTTCTGGTCATCCCCATTTTCCTGTTGAGCGCCTATAACAAACGTATTTTCATGCCTGGCTACCTTTGTACATCATCCAGGTGCTCTTCAATTCCCCCAAACACACACACACACACACACACACACACACAGTCCCCAAATCACCCTTTTTACTCTCCCTCATAACTCATCAGAATACCGACCCCAATTTTCTTGCTGGACACCCACCAACCCAATCCTCCCGTTTTCTAGTCCAGTGCCCACCTCCCCACGTCCGGGGATCACGGGCCTCACGTGCCCAAATGGGACACCTTGCCGCGCTGCCTCCGCTGTGAACCTGAGGCAAAAGAGGATCAGCAGACGATGAGGTGAGTGCTTGCAGGAGCTGAGAGGGGAGGATCCGTAGGCAAGAAGTTATCTTGGAGCGCTTTGAGGAAGGCGGAGATGGAGACGGTGTCCCCAGCACTCGGCTCATGGGTTCTCAGTCTCACTGTTGGCGGCAGCAGCACTGCCACATCTGGCTCCCACCAGACACAGCCGCCGCCGCAGTCTCCTCCCTCTTCCCGTAGCGCAGCTTCCTGCCAGGAGAGAGGCCTCCCCTTCCTGCCAAACACCGCGCTCCCCCACCCCATCCCCAAGTCTCACAACCACCGCTGCCCTAGGCCTGGGAGGCTCTCCTTGGCTCCCAGCCCCGCCCCTTTCCAAAGCAAGGAGCCTCCGGGACCACAACCCCTCCCTCCCTTGGCACCCACTCTTCAGGTCGGGGAGGCTCCCAGTCTCCTCCTCACAGCCCACACCTCAGTGCCCTTGCCCCATCTGCTTTCTATCCTCGAGGAATCTGCCTTTTCTTTTCCCCATGCCCGTCTAGAGTTATTATTTATATACAGAAACCTTCCTTTCCTGTCATTAAAAGCAATTTGAAGTAGGAGGAGAGAAAAGCACCTCAGTCTGCCATCTTGACCAAATCTCGAGATAATTACCAGACTTTACATCTTGAGGATTTTTTTCCTTCTTTTTTACTTTTTCCTCCCTTTTAAAATTCTTCCACTGATTGCAAAAGAATTGCATGCACAGTGTGGACATTGTGTAAAATTCAGAAAATTCATCTGAATAAAATAATCCACTTCTTATTCCCCAAGGCTTGCAGCAAAATATTAACACTTTATATCCTTCAGCCTTTTTCTAATCTCCTAGTAATCTGGGATTAGTTTGCCAAATCAGTCATTAAAAATTCTTTTTACAATCATTTTTTATGACATTTGAAAATACAGTATATATAGCAATACTAGAAATACTAAACACTTTCTGTTCAAAATTAACTTTACTTATTTTTATTGAAGCCTTTAAAAGTAGAAATAAGCTGTAATATAATATAATACATATATTATGTTATATTATATAATTATATAATTATATATGGTATATATTATATATATAATATAATAAAATATAATTCTCTTTTTTCTTTAGCCCAAATTCTATTCATTTCTCCCTCTCTAATGCTTACAATCATCATTCAATTTTTGTATATCCTAACTATCTTTAGATGTATATAGATTTAAATATACTATATATTATACTATACTATATATGGTATATACTATATATGGTATATAAGATATAAAATATGTAATAAATATGGTATATACACTTGTGAATGGGTATTGTGCATTTTCTATATCTTATTTATTTATTATAATTTTTTTAATGTTTTTATTTTTGAGAGAGAGAGAGAGAGGAAGCAAGCAGAGGAAGCACAGAGACAAAGACACAGAAACCGAAGCAGGCTCCAGGCTCCAGGATCCTAGCTGTCAGCACAAAGCCTGAGTTGGATCTCCAACCCACAAACTGTGAGATCTGACCTGAGCTGAAGTCAGAAGCTTAACGGACTGAGCCACCCAGGGGTCCCGGCATCATATTTATTATTTTATTATTTTTTTAAATATGAAATTTATTGTCAAATTGGTTTCCATACAACACCCAGTGCTCATCCCAACAGGTGCCCTCCTCAATGCCCATCACCCACTTTCCCCTTCTTCCCACCCCCCATCAACCCTCAGTTTATTCTCAGTTTTTAAGAGTCTCATATTTATTTTTTAAATGTACTGTGGGGAGAAAAATAATAGTTCTCTTTCAATGGCTCACACCTGACATTTCTTGGAAATGGTTCTGGATCATTATAAACCAGGTGTATATACTATACAACTCATAAGATTTATGATGTCTCTATACTTTATAAAACTAACCAATCCTGCACTTAGTTACAACCTTATCTGGCACTTTTTTTTTTAATTATATAAATCCCCTCTGTAGATATTCAAGAAATATATTCTTTTTTTCTTAATGATTACACTGTCAGCAAGTCTCATATAAAACTCTGATATGTCTCATAATCTAACTTAGCTGAGCTTTATTTTAAACATAAGTTTTATCAAACATATGCTATTTTTCTGCAGCTTGTTTTGTTAATCAATATTTATTTTTTTTTAATTCATGTTATATCTCTAACATTCTTTGTTACCTTTAAACTCTATCGCAGAATATACATGTATGATGATATATAAAAAATGCTTATAAAGTTTTCCAAAGTAGCTTTATTATTTTGCTTTCTTACCAGCATTGTACAGGAGTTCTATTTGCTCTGAATCCTCCTCAGCATTTGGTAATGTAAGTATTTTTATTTTAGCCACACTCATTGGTGTGCACTGACAAGTTGTGCTATGGTCTTAATTTGTATTTTCTTAATGATTAATGATGCTGAACATCTTTTCGTAAGCATATTTGTCATCTGCATAATTTCTTTGTTAAATTGTTTTTTCTGAACATTTGTCTTTTAAAAATAATTTATTTTTTAATGCTTATTTATTTTTTAATGTTTATTTTTGAGAGAGAAAGAGTGAGCATGAGCAGGGGAGGGGCAGAGAGAGGTGGGGACAGAGGATCCAAAGCAGTCTCTGTGCTAACAGCAGAGAACCAAACACAGGGCTTGATCCCATGAACCATGACCTGAGCCTAAGTTGGATGCTTAACTGACTGAGCCACCCAGGAGCCCTTAAAAAACTGGGTCTGGGTTTTCTTATTGTAGAGTTTTGAGGATTTTATATATGTGATTTGTAAATATTTTTTCTCCCTGTCTGTGGCTTGTACTTGCAGACTTTTTACTGTGTTCTTCACAAAACAAGTTTTTAATTGTGATAAAGTGCAATTTTTTTTTCTTTTATGGACTGCTTTGGTTCTATATCTAAAACTCTTTGTGAAACCAGTGTAGATTTTCTCTAATGCTTTCTCCTCTAAATTTTAGAGTTTTACACTTTACTTTAGGTCTATGACCCATTTTGAGTTAACTTTTGTTTAAGATATGAGGTATATGCTGAGATTTGTTTCTTTGCATATAGTTGCCTAGTTTTCTGATACCATTTGTTAAAGACTACCCTTTCTTCATTGAATTGCCTTTGCCCTTTGTCTAAAATCAGCTGACTACATTTTGACTCTATTTTGGCCCTTTCTGTGTTATTCCACTGAACAAGTTGTCTATTCACCAACTCCCACTATTTTTCCCCAAGCTTTATTGACACATGATTGACAAAAATATAGTATATGTTTAGGTTGTACCACATGATTTTTAAAAGGTGTGAAATGTGGTATTTTAATATACCTATACATGGTGAAAGAAATACTGCAATCAAGTCAGTTAATGCACTCATCACCTCACATAAATTATTTTTTATTTTTGGTGATAACCCACTTTCTTAATTACAAAGCTTTAGAATAAGACTAGAAATTAGATAGTGTGAATTTTCCAATGTTATTCTGTTTTTTTTCTCTTTTAATATACTTACTTGGCTCTTCTATTAACTTTGACTTCATGTACAAATTTTATTTTATTTAATTTTTTAATGTTTATTTTTGAGGGAGAGATAGGGAGAGAGACAGAGTGAGTGGGGGGGGCGCGGCGGGGGAGGGAGAGACACAGAATCCGAAGCAGGCTCCAGGCTCCTAGCTATCGGCACAGAGCCCAACATGGGGCTTGAACACATGAACTGTGAGATCATGACCTGAAGCGAAGTCAGACGCTTAACTGACTGAGCCATCCAGGCGCCCCAATCTCATGTACAAATTTTAGATTAAGCTTGTTGATATCTAAAAGAAAAACAAAACAAAACAAAACAAAACAAAAAAACTCTTGATAGATTTTTTTTTCAGTCTGTAGATCAAACTGGGAAGTATTGATGTCCCAACATTATTAGTATTCTAATTAATCATCACGTGATATCTCTCCATTTACTTAGGTTTTTTATTTCTTTCATCAGTGTTTTGTATTTTTCTGAACACAGATTCCTTCACATATTTTGCTATATTTATTAAGTACTGAATTTTTTGGTGCTAATATGAATGTAATTTTCAAATAATCTCATATTCCATTTGCTTAATATCAGTATATACAAATGTCATTAACTGTTTTATATTGGCTCTACATCCTACAAAGTTGTTAAACTCATTTATTAATTTTAGGAGTTTTTTGGAAGATACTTTGAGATTTTATACATAGACAATCATTGTCTGTGAACAGAAAGAATTTTCTTTTAAAGTTTTATTTATTACAAGCATGTAGGCCTTTTTGAGGGGTCTTCTATAATCAATTTCCTTTTTTCTCTTTTGGTTTTATTGCTATTTTTTATGTGAGTATAAAATATCTTAAATAACGTCTTGATATAATTATGGCTTTTAAGATAGCACTTCATAAAATGTACATTATATACATGTGAATTATGGCATTGGAAAGAATTTCAGAACTGTGGTGTTATCTCTATCTTCAGCCACTTTCCAGCTATATTCAGTTATAGTTGGAGCTGATGACAATGGAACAGTTAGAACTTTTCCTTCCGTCAAGGCAAAATCACCTGACTTAGGAAGCATAAGGTCCCTATACAGACCCACCCTATGGTAAGAATTTGATCTCTCTTGGGCTATTTCCTCTTACTACTATCACCTAGCAGAACTACCATGAGATAAAGTTATAGGCATCCAGCTGCCAATCCAGAATCTTCTTCAAGAAACAAGGCAAGAAACGGGCCCCTGGGTGGCTCAGTTTGTTAAGCATCCAACTCTTGATTTCAGCTCAGGTCATGATCTCATGGTTTGATTTTGAACTCTGCATCAGGCTCTGTACTGGCAGCACGGAGCCTGTTTAGGATTGTCTCCCTCTCTCTGCCTCTCTCTCTCTCTCTCTCTCTCTTTCTCTCTTTCTCAAAATAAATACACTTAAAAAAGATAAACAAGGCAAGAATTTGGGGGATCCAAGAGCTCTCAAGCAGTATTTCTTGCTTCAGATTTTTTCTCTGCTTCTTTTATCACTATCATCATCATCGTCATCATCGTCATCATCATCATTTTCCTCATCCCCACCATCATTATTGCCTTTATTTCTTATCCCCACTTCTCTCTGTGTCTCTGCACTTTTCTTTTCTTTTCTTTTTTTTTCCTTTCTTTTCTTTTCTTTTCCCCCTCTCATTGGCCTGGTTTGGACTTCCAGTATGATGCTGAAATGTGGAGGTGAGAGGGGTCATTCTTGCTATTTTGAAAGATTCAGTCTTTCACCATTAAGTATGATGTTAGTTGTAGATTATTTATGGATGTCTTTTATCACATTAAGGAAGTTCCATTCCATTTGTTGTTCACTGAAAGTTTTTTTTTAATTGCAAATACATGTTTAATTTTGTCAAGTGCTTTTCCTCCACTTATTGAGATAATAATATAATTTTTATTTTCTTGTTTGTAAGGAGAATTGATTTCATTGATTCTTATAACAACTTTATTGAGATATAATACATATACTATAAAATTAACCTTTTAAAATCATACAATTCAGTGGCTGTTAGTATTTTACAATATTGGGCAACCATAACCACACTTGGTTTAAGAAAATTTCCATTTCCCCAAAAAGAAGCTTTGTGCCGATTTTCAGTCACTGCCTATTTCTCTACAGAGCCCAAAGACGTAGGCACCCACAAATCTATTTTCTGTGTCTATAGATTTGCATATTCTAATCAATTTATATAGATGAATCATACAATATATGATATTTTGTGTCTGGCTCCTTTCATTTAGCAAGATTTTTTTCAAGGTTCATCCATTTTGCAGCCTGTATCACTTATCACTTAATTTATTTCCAAATAAATATCCATTGTATAGAAATCCCATACTATTTATTTATTTATTTATTTATTTTTAACGTTTATTTATTTTTGAGACAGAAGAGACAGAGCATGAACAGGGGAGGGTCAGAGAGAGAGGGAGACACAGAATCCGAAACAGGCTCCAGGCTCTGAGCTGTCAGCACAGAGCCCCATGCGGGGCTCGAACTCACGGACCGTGAGATCATGACCTGAGCCGAAGTCGGATGCTTAACCGACTGAGCCACCCAGGCGCCCCATATTTATTTATTCATCAGTTGATAGACATTTGCGTTGTTTCTACCTTTTGGCTGTTGTGAATAGCATTGCTATGAATATTTGCATACCAGTATTTATGTAGATATAATGTGTTCATTTCTCTTGAATATACACCTAGGAGAGTCATATAGTAACCTAATGTTTAACATTTCAAGGAACTGCCACACTATTTTCCAAAGAGGTTGAACTATTGTTTATTCCCATCAAGAGTATGTGAGGGTCCCAATTTCCTCTATATACTAACATTTGTTATTGCTTATCATTTTATTAATGACTGATGATGTTTATCATTTTTTACTGCACTTACTGACTGCTAGTATATCTTCTTTGGAGAAACATCTATTCAAATAATTTGCCCATTTTTAATTATATTTTCCTTTTTTTGACATAAGATTTTTAATGTTCTCAACCTAAAAACCAACTGAGAAAGAGGCACTACTGATGTCTTCATTTTTGTCTCATTTTCAAAAAAGTCATTCCTGTGAACAATCAGATCCTGCCTGATGTTGTGGTCCTATCAGTTCCAGCTGTAACTGTTGAGCAGCTTCCCGTAAACCACCTTTGAGATTTTTTGCAGTTCTTCAGGGAGTACTTCACATCATAAATTATTAGAAATAAATAATTGAAGGATCTCAAAGAAGTCAAGTTCTTCTTCAGGCAAGTTAGAGTTGGTCAGGATTTTGATTAAATAGCCAAAATCATAACCACTGTGAAATTATAACCATTTGACCCCTTTGCAGAGGACCACTCCTGATGTCATAAGAAGTTCTGTGAAGTAATGGGTCTCAATTCCTTCCTCACGTTTTTAAAAATGGATGCCAGATGTTTTTAGTATCATTATAGAGTCCTGGGAATACATGTACTCCATCAAATTAAATTTAAAATTAAACTACCAAGTTGAAGTTGTTGGAGGGTATTCTCTTTGCTCATTCATAAATGTCAGTTCTAGCCAACTTATATTTAAGAAGTCTACATTACATTGCAATAGTTGGTACTGATAGTCAGCCTTACTCCTAAATTCTTGCAGCCACACCCAGAAAATCAGTATCCATAGCAACGTAATTATATTTTCAGATAACTGAATGAATTTTCTTCATCTCTTCATACAGGTTGCAAGCCCAAACTTCACAAATTATTTGGTTACGATCTAGAGTTACTGCTGGCATAGTGAGAGCAGAAAGTAGTCTAGATGTCAAGCATCAAAATGTTACACTTGATTGAAGATTTGTTTGTTTCATAAAACACTTTATTTTTTAATTTTTGTACTTTTGCCCTTGATCTGGCACTCCTCTTCTTCCTCCTCACCATAGAGACAACAACCATCTGTAGTGTAGGTGGCAGTAGCTGAGGCAGGAGCGGGTGCCCCAAAGACACTTCATGCCCAAGAATTGGGAAAGGGGGTGCTGACCTACACAACACCATGCTGTATCCTTGCCTCTTGCACCCATATTTTTTTTTCTTTATTTTATTTTTATTTAATTATTTTATGTATTTATTTATTTTAATATACTTAAAATCAAGTTAGCTAACATACAGTGTTTACAGTGTGCTTTTTAATTCAGGGTAGATTCCCATGATTCATTGCTTACATACAACACCCAGTTTTCATCCCAACAAGTGCCCTCCTCAATATCTATCACCCATTTTCCCCTCTACCCCATCCCCCATCAACCCTCAGTTTGTACTCAGTTTTTAAGAGTCTTATGTTTTGGCTCCCTCCCTCTCTAACCTCTTTTTTTTTCTTCTTATCCCCCATGGACTTCTGTTAAGCTTCTCAGGATCCACATAAGAGTGAAAACATATGGTATCTGCTTTTCTCTCTATGACTTATTTCACTTAGCGTAACACTCTCCAGTTCCATCCACATTGCTACAAAAGGCGAGATTTCATTCTTTCCAATTGCCACATAGTATTCCATTGTGTATACAAACCACAATTTCTTTATCCATTCATCAGTTGATGGACATTTAGGCTCTTTCCATAATTTGGCTATTGCTGAAAGTGCTGCCATAAACATTGGGGTACAAGTGCCCCTATGCATCAGCACCCCTGTATCCCTTGAGTAAATTCCTAGCAGTGCTATTGCTGAGCCATAGGGTAGATCTATTTTTAATTTTCTAAGGAACCTCCACACTGCTTTCCAGAGCGGCTGCACCAGTTTACATTCCCACCAACAGTGCAAGAGGGTTCCCGTTTCTCCATATCCTCTCCAGCATCTATACTCTCCCGATTTGTTCATTTTAGCCACTCTGAGTGGCGTGAGGTGAAATCTGAGTGTGGTTTTGATTTGTATTTCCCTGATGAGGAGTGGTGTTTTCTTTTATTATTGAATTACAAGTATTCTATATATTCTGTACATAAGCCCCTTATCAGATACATGATTTGCAAATATGTTCCCTCATTTTTTTCTTTATTGATAGGTATTTTTGAACACAATTTTTAAAGTATTTTTAATGTTTATTTCATTTTTGAGAGAGAGAGAAGGGAAAGGGCAGAGAGAGAGGGACACACAGAATGTGAAGCAGGCTTCATGTGAGCTGAATGTGAGCTGTCACTACAGAGCCTGATGTGGGGCTCAATCTCAGGAACTGTGAGATCATGACCTGAGCTGAAGTCAGACGCTTAACCGACTGAGCCACCCAGGCCTTCTAAGGCAGAAAAATTTTAAATTCTGTGGAATTTTAATCTATTTTTTGTTGCTTGTGGTTTTTTTAAATATATATATATATATATATATATATATATTTTTTTTTTTTTTAAATTACAGAGAGAGTGTGAGCAAGCAGAGGAGGGGCAGAAGGAGAAAGAGAGATAATTCCAAGCAGAATCCCATGCTAAGCATGGAGCCTGATATGGGGCTCTATCTCACAACCATGAGATCATGACTTGAACTGACATCAAGAGTTAACTGATGCTTAACTGACTAAGCCACCCAGGTGCCCCACTTGTGTTTTTTTAATGAATTTTCTATCGTTTAATTCACTAGAGAAAAATGGAATCCCTAAAACAAAATTCTTCTCCCTTTGGCAAAATTAAATCTGAAAGAATTTATAGTCCACTTTTCTCACTGTCCTCATTTCTTATTTTGTTCACTCTCATTAGGAATTGCTTCACTCACAGAGTTGCAATTCCTTTGTTCACAGCAGTGGCCTGGAACATTTTCCACTGAGATGGGTGAAGCTCCCTCAAACCCATCTATAATTGGGATAACCCAACCGATTTGTCTCACTGCTCTGGTTTTCTGAAGTTCATAATAATCAGGAGAACATACAAGTATGTCAATGGATCTTACACCCACAAAATGCAAACTAATGCCAATCCATGACATCAGCTTTTTTCCAACCAAAGTTATATCTCTAGATCTCAGCATTTGGTATAATCCAGACCACATTAGTGTTGGCAGTCAAAGAACCTAGCATAGACTTAATGTTTTCTTGGGAAACAGGAGTAGGCGAAGGAAATAGTAGAGGGAAAATCAAAGAGGTGTTTCATATACTTCCTTTTCTATGAGACAATTGTTTTTATGAGATGATCACATTCCTTTTTACACCATTTTTTAATTTAAATTTAAGTTGGTTAACATACAGTATGTTTCAGGTATACAATTTAGTGATTCAACACTTACATACAATACCAGATGATCATCACACAAAACAAATGCCCTCTTTAATCTCCTTGTCCACCTCCTGTCAAGTAACCATGAATTTATTCTCTCTAGTTAGGAATCACTTTCTTGGTTTCCTTCTCTTTCCGCCCCACTATGTTCATTTGTTTTTTTTTTCCTTAAATTCCACATATAAGTGGAATCATATGGTATTTGTCTTTCTCTGACTCACCTAGTTCTATTAGCATAATACTCTCTAGCCCTATTTACAGCAATGAAAATTGCAAGATTTCATTCTTTTATGGCTGAATAATATCCCATTACACACACACACACACACACACACACACACACACACCACATTTTCTTTATTCATTCATCAGTAAGTGGACACTTGGGTTCTTTCTATAATTTGTTTAATAAAGATAATGCTGCTATAAACATCAGGGTGAATGTATCTCTTCAAATCAGTATTTTTATATACTTTGGATAAATACCCAGTAGCACAATTGCTGGATAATAGGGTAGTTCTCTTTTTAACTTTTTGAGGAATCTCCATGCTGTTTTCCAGAGTAGCTGCACCCATTTGCATTCCATCAACAGTGTAAGAGTGTTCCTCTTCCTCTGCATCCTTGCCAATACCTGTTGTTTCCTGTTGTTAATTTGAGCTATCCTTACCGGTGTGAGGTGATATCTCATTGTAGTTTTGACTTCCATTTCCCTGATTATGAGTGAAGTTTTAGCATTTTTCCATGTGTCTGTTGGCCAGCTGTATGTCTTCTTTGGAAAAGTTTCTATTCATGTCTTCTGCCCATTTTTAAATTGGATTATTGCTTTTTTGGGTGTTGCATTTTATAAGTTCTTTATATATTTTATGAAATTAAACCTTTATCAGATATATCATTTGCACAAATCTTCTCTGGCTCCAAAGGTTGACTTTTAGTATTGTTGAATGTTTCCTTCACTTTGCAGAAGTTTTTTATCTTGATGAAGTACTAATTGTATATTTTTGCTTTTGTTTCCTTTGACTCCGGAGACATGTCTAGTAAGAAGTTCCTATGGTCAATGTCAAAGACGTTATGGCCTGTGATCTCCTCTAGGATTTTCTTATCTTTCATGCTTTCCTATCTCACATTTAGGTCTTTAACACATTATGAATTTATTTTTGTGTGAGAAAGTGGACCAGTTTTATAATTTTTCATGCTGCTGTTCAGTTTTATCACCACCATTTATTGAAGAGACTGTTTTTCCCCCATTGGATATTCTTTCTTTGTTGAACATTAATTGATCATGTATAGAAAAGTTCACTTCTGGGTTTTAAATATGTACCATGTATCTATGTGTCTATTTTTGTACCAGTATCATACTGTCTTGGTCACAACAGTTTTGTAATATTACTTGCAGTCTGAAATTGTGATGCTTCCAGCTTTCCTTTCCTTTCTCAAGATTGCTTTGGCTATTCAGGGTCTTTTGTGTATTCATACAAATTGTAAGATTGTTTGTTCTAGCTCTGTGAAAACTGCTGATATGTAGATTGCTTTGGGTAATATAAGCATTTTAACAATATTTGTTCTTCCAATCCATGGACATGGAATGTTTTTCCATTTCATTGTGTCATCTTCAATTTCTTTCAGCAGTGTTTTATGGTTTTATTCATACAGATATTTTACCTCTTTGGTTTAGTTTCTCTTTCTGTTGCTTCATTGTTAGTGCATATAAATGCAACAAATGTTGGTACCTTCATTTGGGTACCTGCAAATTTACTGAATTTGTCTATCAATTCTAGCAATTTTTTGGTGGAGTGTTTAGGGATTTCTGTATAGAGTATCATGTCATCTGCAAACAGTGAGAAGTAGAATTCGTCCTTGCTGATTTGTATTTCTTTTTCTTTGTGTTGTCTGATTGCTGTGGCTAGGACTTCCATTACTATGTTAAATAACAGTGGTGAGAGTGGACCGTCTCTCTCTTCTGACCTTAGAGGAAATTCTCTCAGTTTTCCATATTGACAACGATGTTAGCTGTGGAGTTTTTATACGTGGCCTTTATGATGTTGAGGTATGCTGTCTCTATTCCTACCTTGTTGAGATTTTTTACCATGAAAGGATGTTGTACATTGTCAAATGCTCTTTCTGCATCTATTAAAGGGTCACTTGGTTCTTATCATTTATTTTATTAACGTGGTGTATCACATTGGTTGTATTTGCAAACAGTGAACCACACTTGCATTCCAGGAATAACAACCATTTGATCATGGTGAATAATTCCTTTAATGTACTGTTGGATTTGACTTGTTAGAATCTTGGTGAGAATTTTTGCATCCAGGTTCATCAGGGATATAGGCCTGTAATTCTCCTTTTTAGTGGGGTCTTTGGTTTTGGAACCAAGGTAATGCTGGCCTTGTAAAATGAGTTTGGACGTTTTCTTTACATTTTTGTTTTTGAGAAAAATACCTATTATGTGGTTTGTTTTTTTTTTTTTTTGTAAATTACTGATAGAATTCCCCTGTGAAACCATGTGGCATTGGACTTTATTTATTGGGATATTTTTGTTTACAGACTTAATTTCCTTGCTGGTTATGGGTCTGTTCAAGTTTTCTATATATGCCTGTTTCAGTTTTGGTAGTTTGTATGTTTCTAGGAATTTACGCACTTCTTCCAGATTGTCCAATATGTTGGCATTTAATTTTTCATAGTTTTCTTATAATTCTTTGTATTTCTATGGTATTGGTTGAGATCTCTCCTCTTTCAGGTGTGATTTTATTTATTTTGTCCTCACCCTTTTCTTTTTTATAAGTCTGGCCAGGGGGTTATCAATTTTATTAATCCTTTCAAAGAACCAGCTCTTAGTTTATTTTATCTATTCTACTGTTTTTTTTTTGTTGTTGTTGTTTGTTTGTTTCTATATCATTTATTTCTTCCCCAATCCTTATTATTTTCATTCTCCTTCCTTTAGGATTTCTTTGCTGATCCTTTCATATCTCTTTTAGGTATAAGGTTAGGTTGTGCATTTGAACCTTTCTTACTTCTTGATGTAGACCTGCATTGCTATATACTTTCCTCTTAGGACCACCTTTGCTTCATTGCAAAGGTTCTCACCTGTCATGTTTTCATTTTTATTTGGCCTATGTACTTTTTAAATCTCTTCCTAAATTTGTTGGTTAACCCATGAATTCTTTAGTAGGATATTCTTTAACCACCATGCATTTGTCATATTTCCAATTTTATTCTTGTGTTAGATTTCAAGTTTTATTCCATTTTGGTCTGAAAATATGCATGGTATGATCTCAATATTTTAGTACTTATGAGGGCTGATTCATAACCCAGTATGTGATCTATTCTGAAAATGTTCCATGTGCACTCTCAAAAATGTGTATTCATCATTATGATGAAATGTTCTGAATATATATTGGAAGTCCATATGGTTACTTGTGTCAATCAAAACCATTGTATTCTTGATGATTTTCTGCTTAGATGATCTGTCCATTAATGTAAGTAGAGTGTTAAAGTTCCTTACTATTATTATCAATGAGTTTTTATGTTTGTTATTAATTGATTTATATATTTGGGTTCTTCCATGTCGGGGACATAAATATTTATAATTGTTAGTTCTTGTTGATAGACATCTTTAATACGATATAGTGCAGTTTAACTCTTGTTAGCCTTTGGTGTAAAATCTAGTTTATCTGATATAAGTATGGCTACTCCAGCTTTCTTTCGATGTCCATCAGTATGATAGATGGTTCTCCATCCCCTCACATTCAATCTGGCGGTGTGTTTAAATCTAAAATGAGTCTCTTGTAGGCAGCATATACTTGGATATTGTTTTTCAATCCATTCTGATACCCTATGTCTTCTTGTTGGAGCATTTGTTCCATTTACATTTATAGTAATTGTTATTAGATACTAATTTAGTGTCAGTTTATTATCTACAAAAGCATTGTTTCTTCAGATTTTCTGTGTTCCTTTCTAGTTTTTCTCACTTGTGGTCTTTTCTTTCCACTCAAAGAATCCCCTTTAATAGTTCTTGTAGAGGTGTTTTGTAGTCATGAAATCTTTAGTATTTTTTTTTTTTTTTGGTCTGGGAATTTTTTAATTTTTTTAAATTTTTTTCTATTTTTTTTACTAATGTCGTTTTATTTATTATTTTTTTGATATAATTTACTGTCAAACTGGTTTCCATACAACATCCAGTGCGCATCAAAACAGCTGCCCTCCTCAACGCCCATCACCCACTTTCCCCTCTCCCCTACACCCATCAACCCTCACTTTGTTCTCAGTATTTAAAAGTCTCTTATGGTTTGCCTCCTTTCCCCTCTCTAACTTTTTTTCACCCCCTTCCCATCCCCCATGGTGTTCTGTTAAATTTCTCAGGATCCACATATGAGCAAAAACATATGGTATCTGTCTTTCTCTGTCTGACTTATTTCACTTAGCATAATACCCTCCAGTTCCATCCATGTTGCTACAAAAGGCCATATTCCATTCTTTCTCATTGCCAGGTAGTATTCTATTGTATATATAGAAACCACATCTTATTTATCCATTCATCAGTTGATGGACATTTAGGCTTTTTCCATAATTTGGCTATTGTTGAGAGTGCTGCTATAAACATTGGGGTAGAAGTGCCCCTGTACATCAGCATTCCTGTATTCTTGGGAAAATTCCTAGCAGTGCTATTGCTGGGTAATAAGGTAGATCTATTTTTAATATTTGGAGGAACTTCCACACTGTTTTCCAGAGTGGATGCAACAGTTTGCATTCCCACCAACAATGCAAGAGGGTTCCCGTTTCTTCACATCCTCTCCAGCATCTATAGTCTCCGGATTTGTTCATTTTGGCCACTCTGCTGGTGTGAGGTGATATCTCAGTGTGGTTTTGATTTGTGTTTACTTGATGAGGAGTGATGTTGAGCATCTTTTCATGTGCCTGTTGGCCACCTGGATGTCTTCTTTAGAGAAGTGTCTATTCATGTTTTCTGCCCATTTATTCACTGGATTTTTTTGTTTGTCAGGTGTGGAGTTTGGTGAGTTCTTTATAGATTTTGGATACTAGCCCTTTATCTGATATGTCATTTGCAAATATCTTTTCCCATTCCTTCGGTTGCCTTTTAGTTTTGTTGATTGTTTCCTTTGCAGTGCAGAAGCTTTTTATCTTCATGAGGTCCCAATAATTCATTTTTGTTTTTAATTTCCTTGCCTTTGTAGATGTGTCGAGTAAGAAATTGCTGCGGCTGAGGTTAGAGAGGTTTTTTCCTGCTTTTTCCTCTAGGTTTTGATGGTTTCCTCTTTCACATTCAGGTTCTTTATCCATTTTGAGTTATCTTTGTGAATGGTTTAAGAAAGTGGTCTAGTTTCATTCTTCTGCATGTTACTGTCCTTTTCTCCCAGCACCATTTGTTAAAGAGACTGTCTTTTCTCCATTGGATATTCTTTCCTGCTTTGTCAAAGATTCGTTGGTCATACTTTTGTGGGTCCAATTCTGGAGGCGCTATTCTATTCCATTGGTCTATGTGTCTGTTTTCATGTCAATACCATGCTGTCTTGATGATTACAGTTTTGTAGTAGAGGCTAAAGTCTGGTATTGTGATACCTCCTGTTTTGGTTTTCTTCTTCAATGTTACTTTGTCTATTTGGGGTCTTTTATGGTTCCATACAAATTTTAGGATTGCTTGTTCTAGCTTTGTGAAGAATGCTGGTGCAATTTTGATTGGGATTGCATTGAATGTGTAGATTGCTTTGGGTAGTATTGACATTTTAACAATATTTATTCTTCCAGTCTGTGAGCATGGAATTCTTTTCCATTTCTTTGTATCTTCTTCAATTTCCTTCTTAGGCTTTCTGTAGTTTTCAGCATACAGATCTTTCATATCTTTGGTTAGGTTTATTGCTAGGTATTTTATGTTTCTTGGTGCAATTGTGAATGGGATCAGTGTATTTATTTCTCTTTCTGTTGCTTCACTATTGGTGTATAAAAATGAAACTGATTTCTGTACATTAATTTTGTATCCTGCGACTTTGTTGAACTCATGTGTCAGTTTTAGCAAACTTTTGGTGGAGTCTGTCGGGTTTTCCATGTAGAGTATTATGTCATCTGCAAAAAGTTAAAGTTTAACTTCATCTTTGCCAATTTTGATGCTTTGATTTCATTTTCTTTGATTGCTGATGGTAGAACTTCCAACCTTATGTTAAACAACAGAGGTGAGAGTGGACATCCCTGTCGTGTTCCTGATCTCAGGGGGAAAGCTCTCAGTTTTTCCTCATTGATGATGATATTAGCTGTGGGCTTTTTATAAATGGCTTTAATGATGTTAGAATTCTATCCCGACTTTCTTGAGGGTTTTTATTAATAAAGGATGCTGTATTTTGTCAAATGTTTTTTTTTTTTCTGAATTGACTGACAGGATCAATGGTTCTTATATTTTCCTTCTTATTGTGATGTATCACATTGATTGATGTGCGAATATTGAACCAGCCCTGCAGCCCAGGAATGAATCCCTCTTGATCATGGTGGATAATACTTTTTATATGCTGTTGAATTTGATTTTTTAAAAATCTCTCCTTGTATTCTGAATGATAGCCTTTTTGGAAGTTGAACAGAGTATTCTTGGCTGCATATTTTTCTCATACAGCACCTCGACTATATCTTCACACTCCCTTCCAGCTTGTCAAGTTTTTGCTGAAAGAAATGCAACTAGCCTTATGTATCTTCCCTTGTAGTTTAGGGACTTCTTTTGTAGGTCTTGCTGTTTTAGGATTTTTTATCAATATATTTTGCAAATTTAACTACCATATGTCTTGGTGTTTACCTGCTTTTTAAAATATTTCATGGGCATTCTCTGTGCCTTGTGCATTTGAATGTCCATTTCCTTTCTCTAATTAGAAAAGCTTTCAATAATAATTTGCTCAAATAAATCTTCTGCCCCTTTTTTCCTCTCTTCTGCTTCTGGGGCTCTTATGATATGACTGTTGTTATGTTTTATGGAGTCACTGATTTCCCTAAGTCTCTTTTCAAGTTACATAATTCTTCTCTTTTGTTCAGCTTTATTATTTTTTATTATTTCATCTTTTACATCACTTATTTTTTTCTTCTTCCATCTTTGTGGTCATTGCCTCCAGTAAGTTTTGAATCTGTTATTGCACTTCTCATTTTGGCCTGACTAGTTTTTAGGTCTTTTATCTCTGTGGTAAGGGTTCCATTGAAGCCTTTCATTCTTTCCCAAGCCCAGCAAGTATCCTCATGATTGTTGCTTTATTTATTTTGTTTTTTTCCTTTATATTTTTAATTTAATTTTTTTTTATTTTTTTAAGATTTACATTCAAATTAGTTAGGATATAGTGAAACAATGGTTTCAGGAATAGATTCCTTAATGCCCCTTGCCCATTTAGACGATCCCCTCTCCCACAACTCCTCCAGCAACCCTCTGTTCTCCCTATTTAAAAGTGTCTTATGTTTTGTCCCTCTCCTGTTTTTATATTATTTTTGTTTCCCTTCCCTTATGTTCATGTGTTTTCTCTCTTAAAGTTCTCACATGAGTGAAGTCATATGATTTTAGCCTTTCTCTGACTGACTAATTACACTTAGCATAATACCCTCCAGTTCCATCCATGTAGTTGCAAATGGCAAGATTTCATTCTTTTCGATTGCCAAGTAATACTCATTTGTATATATATACCACATCTTCCTTACCCATTCGCCATCAATGGACATTTGGGCTCTTTCCATACTTTCACTATTGCTGATAGCGCTGCTATAAACATGGGGGTGCATGTGTCCCTTTGAAACAGCACACCTGTATATCGTGGATAAATGCCTAGTAGTGCAATTGCTGGGTCATAAGGTAGTTCTATTTTTAGCTTTTTGAAGAACCTCCATACTGTTTTTCAGAGTAGCTGCACCAGCTTGCATTCCCACCAACAGTGCAAAAGAGATCCTCTTTCTCCGCATCCCTGCCAACATCTGTTGTTGCCTGAGTTGTTAATGTTAGCCATTCTGATAGGTGAATGGTGGTATCTCATTGTGGTTTTGACTTGTATTTCCCTGATGATGAGTGAAGTTGAGCATTGTTTCATGTGTCGTTTTGCCATCTGGATGTCTTCTTTAGAGAAGTGTCTATTCATGTATTTTGCCCATTTCTTCACTGGATTCTTTGTTTTTTGGGTGTTGGGTTTGATAAGTTCTTTATACATTTTGGATACTAACCTTTTATCTGATATGTCATTTACAAATATCTTCTCCTATTCTGTCGGTTGACTTTTAGTTTTGTTGATTGTTTCCTTCACTGTGCAGATGATTTTATTTTGAAGAGGTCCCAGTAGTACATTTTTGCTTCTGTTTCCCTTGCCTCCTGAGACGTGTTGAGTAAGAAGATGCTGCAGCCAAGATCAAAGAGGTTTTTGTCTGCTGTCTCCTCGAGGATTTTGATGGCTTCCTGTGTTACATTGAGGTCCTTCATCCATTTTGAGTTTATTTTTTGTGTATGGTGTAAGAAAGTGGTCCAGGTTCATTCTTCGGCATGTTGCTGTCCAGTTGTCCCAGCACTGCTTGCTGAAGAGACTGTCTTCATTCCATTGGATAGTCTTTCCTGCTTTGGCAAAGATTAGTTGGCCCTACGTTGGTGGGTCCATTTCCTGCTTCTGTATTCTGTTCCATTGATCTGAGTGTCTGTTCTTGCACCAGTTCCATACTATCTTGATGATTACAGCCTTGTAATACATCTTGAAGCCTGGGATTGTGATGCCTCCTGCTTTGGTTTTCTTTTTCAGGATTGCTTTGGCTATTCGGGATCTTTTCTGGTTCCATACAAATTTTAGGATTATTTGTTCTAGCTCTGTGAAGAATGCTGGTGTTACTTTGATAAGGATTGCATTGAATATTTAGATTGCTTTGAGTAGTATCAACATTTTAACAATATTTGTTCTTCCTATCCAGGAGCATGGAAAATTTTTCCATTTTTTTGTGTCTTCTTCAATTTCATTCGTAAGCTTTCTATAGTTTTCAGTGTATGGATTTTTCACCTCTTTGGTTAGATTTATTCCTAGGTATTTCATGGTTTTTGGTGCAACTGTAAATGTAATCGATTCATTGATTTCTCTTTCTGTTGCTTCGTTGCTAATGTACAGGAATACAACCGATTTCTGTGCATTGATTTTATATCCAGCAACTTTGCTGAATTCATGAATCAATTCTAGCACTTTTTTGGTGGAATCTTGTGGGTTTTTCATATAGAGTATCATTTCATCTGCAAAGAGTGAAAATTTAGCCTCCTCCTGCCCGATTTGGATGCCTTTTATTTCTTTGTGTTGTCTGATTGTGGAGTCTAAGACTACCAATACTATGTTGAATAACAGTGGCAAGAGTGGACATCCTTGTCTTTTTCCTGACCTTAGGGGGAAAGCTGTAGTTTTTCCCCATTAAGGATGATATTAGTGTTGGGTCGTTCATATATGGCTTTTATGATCTCGAGGTATGCTCCTTCTATCCCTACTTTCTTGAGGGTTTTTATCAAGAAAGGATGCTGGATTTTGTCAAATGCTTTCTCTGCATCTATTGATAGGATCATATAGTTCTTGTCCTTTCTTTGACTGATGTGTTGAAACATGTTAATTGTTTTGCAGGTATTGAACCAGGCCTGTATTTCAGGTATAAATTCTGCTTGGTCATGGTGAATAATTTTTTAAATGTATTTTTGGAGCTGGTTGGCTAATATCTTGTTGAGGATTTTTGCACCCATGATTATCAGGGAAATTGGTCTGTAGTTCTCCTTTTTCGCATAGTCTCTGTCTGGTTTTGGAATCAAGGTAATGCTGGCTTCATAGAAAGAGTTTGGAAGTTTTCTTTCCATTTCTATTTTTTGGAACACCTTCAAGATAGTAGCTGTTAACTGTTCCTTAAATGTTTGGTAGAATTCCCCTGAAAAGTCATCTGGCCCTGGAGTCTAGTTTTTTGGCAGATTTTTGATTACTAATTCGATTTCCTTACTGGTCATGGGTCTGTTCAAATTTTCTCTTTCTTCCTCTTTCAGTTTTGGTAGTGTATATGTTTCTAGGAATTTGTCCATTTCTTCCAGATTTCTCATTTTATTGGCGTATAATTACTCATAATATTTTCTTATTATTGTTTTTATTTTTGCTGTGTTGGTTGTGATCTCTCCTCTTTCATTCTTGATTTTATATATTTGGGTCCTTTCCTTTTTCTGTTTGATCAAACTGGCTAGTGGTTTATCAATTTTGTTAATTCTTTCAAAGAACCACCTTCTGGTTTCATTGATCTGTTCTACTGTTTTTTGGGTTTTGATAGCATTAATTTCTGCTCTAATCTTTATTATTTCCTGTCTTCTGCTGGTTTTGTGTTGTATTTGCTGTTCTTTTTCCAGCTCTTTAAGGCACAAGGTTAGGTTGTGTATCTGAGATCTTTCTTGCTTCTTTAGGAAGGCCTGGATTGCTATATACTTTCCTCTTATGACCGCCTTTGCTGTGTCCCAGAGGTTTTGGGTTATGGTGTTATCATATTCATTGACTTCCATATACTTCTAATTTACTCTTTAATTTCTTAGTTAGCCCATTCATTCTTTAGTAGGATGTTCTTCAGTCTCCAATATCTGTTACCTTTCCAAATTTTCTCTTGTGGTTGATTTCAAGTTTCATAGCATTGTGGTCTGAAAATATGTACGGTATGATCTCGATCTTTTTGTACCTACTTACGGCTGATTTGTGTCCCAGTATATGATCTACTCTGGAGAATGTTTCACGTGCACTGGAGAAGAATGTATATTCTGCTGCTTTAGGATGAAATATTCTGAATATGTCTGTTAAATCCATCTGGTCCAGTGTGTCATTCAAAGCCGTTGTTTCCTTGTTGATTTTTTGATTAGATGATCTTCCCATTGCTGTGAGTGGGGTGTGGAAGTCTCCTACTATTATGGTATTACTATTGATGAGTTTCTGTATATTTGTGATTAATTGATTTATATATTTGGGTGCTCCACATTTGGCGCATGAATGTTCACAATTGTTAGGTCTTTTTAGTGGATAGACCCCTTGATTATGATATAATACCCTTCTGCATCACTTGATACCATCTTTATTTTAAAGTCTATATTGTTTGATATAATTATGGCTACTCTGGCTTTCTTTTGTTGACCATTAACATGATAGATGGTTCTCCAACCTCTTACTTTCAGTCTGAAGGTGTCTTTAGGTTCAAAGTGGGTGTAGTGTAAACAGCATATAGATCGATCATGTTTTCTTATCCATTCTGTTACCCCATGTCTTTTGACTGGAGCATTGAGTCCATTGACGTTTAGAGTGAGTACTGAAAGATAAGAATTTATTGCCATTATCATGCTTGTAGAGTTGGAGTTTCTGGTCCTTTAAATTCCTTGTTGCTTTTGTTATATATATATATATATATTTTTTTTTTCATATATTCATATATATATATTCATCTTTTCTCCCCTCAGAGAGTCCTCCTTAAAATTTCTTGCAGGGATGGTTTAGTAGTCACAAACTCCCTTATTTTTTGTTTGTCTGGGAAACTTTTTATCTCTCCTTCTATTTTGAATGGCAGCCTTGCTGGATAAAATTCTTGGCTGCATATTTTTCTGATTCAGCACAGTGAATATATCCCGCCACTGTTTTCTGCCTGCCAAGTTTCTGTGGATAGGTCTGCTGAAAATCTGATCTGTCTTCTTTTATAAGTTAGGGAATTTTTCCCCTTGCTGCTTTCATGATTCTCTCCTTGCCTGATTATTTTGTGAATTTGACTATGATATGCCTTGTTGATAGTTGTTTTTTGTTGAATCTAATGGGGGTCCTCTGTACTTCCTGGATTTTGATGTCTGTGTCTTTCCCCAGGTTAGGAAATTTTTCCGCTATGATTTGCTAACATAACCCTTCTACCCCTATTTCCCTCTCTTCCTCTTTTGGGACTTCTCTGATTCTGATGTTGTTCCTTTTTGAGTCACTGATTTCTCTCATTTTAAACTGTGTTCTTTTGCCTTAATCTCACTCTTTTTTTCTGCTTCATTATTCTCTATGTTTGTCCACTATATCACAGATTCTCTATTCTGCCTCATCCATACTTGCCGCTGCTGCATCCATCCATGATTGCAGCTCAGTTATAGCATTTTTAATTTCATTCTCGCTATTTTTTACTTCTTTTATCTCTGCAGAAAGGGATTCTAATCTATTTCTGACTCCAGCTAGTATTCTCATTATCGTGATTCTAAATTGTGGTTCATCCATCTTGCTTGAATCTGTGTTGGTTAAATCTCTGGCTGTGTTTTCTTCGTGCTCCTACTGTAGGGGTGAATTCCTTTTGTTTTCTCATTTTGAAGGGCTGAAAGGAATTAATGAGGTAGAAAAATTAAAATTAAAAAATATTAAAATTAAACACACATGCACACACACATATAAATTGAATAAATGATGCTAGATCTTAGGTGTTTTGGTCTGGGTGTTGAAAGTGGTTTGACAGTTTAGAGAAAAAAGTGGGGGGAGAAGGAAATATTTTGAGAATTTGAAAAAATGAATACACTGAAGTCGACTGAAGTGAGATGATGGGAATAAAATAGAATTTGAAAAAAAATTGCACAAAAGTAAAGAATATAGAAAAAAATTAAAGAAAAAATATTTGTAAGAAAAATTAAAAATAAAAAATGAATTTTTTATGTTTCTGTATTCAAGAAAAAGAAAAAAAAAGTGAAAAGGAGAAAAAAAGGAAAGTTGAATAGATGGACCTGCTAACAGATTGAAATAGGACTGAAATTACTTCGTTTTCCCCTAGAAGTCAAACTATGGAGTGCTTTATAGTCCATGAACTAAGTAGGTGGTGAGACTTGTGTTCTTGAAGAGTAAGATTGGCCCAGTTGGGCAGGGCTCAGTGTAATGGCTCCATTCTCCACTAGATGACAATGCTTGCCTACTAGGGTGGAGTGTGTGGTGCTCATAGGTGCCTATGCGCATGCAAGGGAGCAGTGAAAATGGCGTCACCCAGCTACCCAGTCTCTAGTATTGGAACTCTGTTCTCCCCGATTAGCAATCACGCACCTGTCCTCTGTCTTCAGCTTTTGTCCACTCCCTACTTTTTCACTCTCTGTGACCAGGCCCCAGGCAGTACCTCTCTCCCAAGTTTTGTCTCAGATGCAGTTGTTTTCCCCAGTCCCTTACTTCTGAAGGACTGCGGCTTGGACCTGTTCCTCCCCTCTGTGGGAGGGTCTCACTGAGCAATGGCAGAATGAGCAATGGCCTAATATCAGCTGCACCCAGGAATGCCCACTGGATCCTGTTGTTGCTGGTGCCCTGAGACTACAGCCAGGTGTCAGCCTGCCCCAGAAAAAGTTCATGAGATAGTGGAGTAGCAGCGTTTCAGGGATTATGGAAAATCACAACACACATCTGGCACCAGGCTTCACCCTTAAGGACCTTGTTCCAGCACCAGCGAATGTGGCTTTTTTCTGGGGTCTGCTGAGACCAGGTGGCTTCAACAGTGTCTACCAAATGTCTTTCCAGCACTGGAACTGCTTTTCCCCATGTGGCCTGAGAACCTCTCAGACCCCACTCTTTTCCTGGTGATTCACCCTTCCCACCAGAGCACTGCCAGGCATCGAGCTATGGAGTTGCAGACTTTGAGCTCCTCTTGTTTACAGTCCTAATGGAATTTAAACCCTCTCCTTTCTCCTTTCTCCCTTTTTAGTTTAATCCCTGAGGCTGTTTCCAGTTTTCCACTTTCTCTCTGGCTGATTTTGAGGAGGGGTGCTTTTTCCATATTCTCTCCTCCTCCCCAGTCTCTGTCCTCTCTCTGCCCGCAAAACTGGTTCCTTACCTTTCGTGTCTTCTCGCTCCCCAAATTCACCTTTCTGCACCATGTACCTCATGATTGTTGCTTTAAATTCTCCATCACACACGTTACTTATATCTGTTTGATTCAATTTTCTCTGTGACCTTATCTTGTTTCGTTTGGGATGAATTTCTGCATCTTGGTATTTTTTATATGTCTCTTCTTCTATGTATTATAAAAGACTGTTATGTTTCCTGCATGTGAGTAATAACTTCATGAAGAAGAGGTAATATTCTGTGTAGGGACTGGCAATTCAGGGAGTGTCTCTGCTGTGTGCTGCATGCTCTCTGCTGCTGTGTTTTGGCTGCTCTATCATTTATTCAAGCCATCTGCAGATGCTCCCCTTGCCTTCAGTGGGCAATGTTGGTCTGTGGCCAGTTTTTACTAGGTGTGCTCTGGTCTGCTTGTTAAATTAGACATGATACCACTCCCACTAGAACTGAAACCCAGAGAACTGTCTGGTTGGAAGATGTGGTGTGGACAGTGGCATCTTCTTGTCTTTTCTGGAAGTAACCAACCACATGGGATCTAGGCAAACTTGAATGAGAAGGTCAATACTGGCAGAGTGCTGGGATGTAGGATACAGTGTAAGCAGGTTAGGCAACCAGTGTTGGTGCTGTGATGTTTACTGCAGGTGAATAGCTCTGTGTGCATGGTGATGGGAGAGGGGAGGGACATGTCTCCAGTCAGCTCTTTTGTCCCTGGAGAGAGGACGCTGTGCTTTCTGCTCCCAGGGCAGCACTCCATGAAAAGTGTCCCAGATGCCCTTCAGAATATTATTTTCATGCATCTCTGAGCTGCCTGTCTGCCTTCTCTCCAGGTCCAGCACAGTTCCTTCCATGTTCTATCCTAATCAAGCCTGCTGACTTTTTAAATTCCAGGCTTTAGAGACATGTTGTACACTGGAACCAAAGCTGGTATTCCTGGGGAGGTTTTCACTGCACTGGAAATGCGGGAAGCCTCATTAAGAAAAGCAGACATGCCATAGCACAGGGGCATGGGACCTTAAGCAAGTGTCTGGACTGAGCTGCCATCTGCACTTTACTGTGCATTTATGCTGAGGGGTAGGAAAGGGAAATGGCACCCACTGTCTCCTTTGTCCTCAAAGAGGTGCCTCTGTGAATGCAACCCTCAGTGACACGTACCAAGGAGAGTGAACAATCTCCTCTGCACCATGAGTCACTCAGATCTCTGCCTCCATGTCATATGTCTCTGGGTTGTTTGTTCACATTCTATCCAGGATTCAGGCACGACCCTCAGGGCTCTATAGCAGCCAAGCTGCTGACCTGTAAAACTCCAGTCTTCCATCCCCTGTGGTTGCAAAAACTCATGAAAATCAGTGTCTTTTGCTTTCCCAGCCAACAGATTTGGGGTAGTGTTTTCCCTGTGTATTCCCTTGGGTGCTCCTCGCTCTTGCCTTTCTCCACTATCATGGTACCTCCCCTCCACTGCCCCAGCGATCTGTTTCTCCCCCAAACCACATCTCTGCACTTTCTGCTTTCCTTGATGTGGCCTCTTTTCTTCTTTCAGTTTTGGAATTTGTTGTGTCAGCCTTCAGGTTGATTTCTTGGGGTATTCAGAATGAGTTGACAGTTATCTAGTGAGAGAGAAGACTAGCTTAGAGTCCTCTTACTACTCTACCATCTTAGCTCCCTCCCTGCCCCATCACATTCCTTTTTGAGTTTTGAAGCAAACCTGATTCCAGGAGCTACTGTGTTTGTGCACTGCCTTTTATATTTATGCTTTCATGACACATCTAAGAAACATTTGCCTAATCCAGTCACAATGACTATGGTATATAATTTCTTTTTAGAGTTTTTTAAAGAGTGTTATACTTAAACTTTTAAATCTCTTACATTTTGATCTCTGATCAATTTGAAGCTTTTTTTATATAGTGTAAGGTAGAAATCCAAATTAACTCTTTTTCACGTGGATAATCAGTTGTCCCACCACCATTTGTAAAAAGACTATTCTTTCCCCCATTGAATATTTTTAGTACCTTTGTCAAGAATCAAGTGACTGAATATTCAAAGGATATTTGTATACACTGAATTATATTGTAGTGAGATTTATGTCAAACTTAATGACAGAATTTTTGATTGTAAACACTTTGAGTATATCATCATATGGCCATCTTGCTTTCTTATTGTTGATAAGAAGACTGCCCCTAATATTAACTGAGTATCCCTTATACATGATAAGTGAAAACAATCTACATATTCAGTGTGATCCCTATAAAGGTTACACCAGCATTCTTCACAGAGATAGAACAAATAATTCTAAAATTTGAATGGAAGCAGAAAAGCCCTGAATAGCCAAAGCAATCTTGAAAAGGAAAACCAAAGCAGGAGGCATCACAATCCCAGACTTCAAGCTATACCACAAAGCTGTAATCATCAAGACCATATGGTATTGGCACAACAACAGACAATCAGATCAATGGAACAGAATAGAGAACCCAGAAATGGACCCACAAACTTATGGCCAACTAATCTTTGACAACACAGGAAGAAATATCCAATGGAATAAAGACACTGTCTTCAGCAAATGGTGCTGGGAAAACTGGACAGCGACATGCCAAAGAATGAACCTGGACCACTTTCTTACACCATACACAAAAATAAACTCAAAATGGATGAAAGACCTCAATGTAACACAGGAAGCCATCAAAATCCTCGAGGAGAAAGCAGGCAAAAACATCTTTGATCTTGGCCTCAGCAACTTCTTACTCAACACGTCTTGGGAGGCAAGGGAAAAAGAAGCAAAAATGAACTACTGTAACCTCTTCAAAATAAAAAGCTTCTACACAGCAAAGGAAACAATCAGCAAAACTAAAAGTCAACCAACAGAATGGAGAAGATATTTGCAAATGACATATCAGATAAAGGGTTAGTATCCAAAATGTATAAAGAGCTTATCAAACTCAACACCCAAAAAACAAAGAATCCAGTGAAGAAATGGGCAAAATACATGAATAGACACTTCTCTAAAGAAGACATCCAGATGGCCAACTGACACATGGAACAGCGCTCAACATCACTCATCATCAGGGAAATACAAATCAAAACCACAATGAGATATCACCTGACACCTGTCAGAATGGCTAACATTAACAATTCAGGCAACAGATGTTGGCGGGGATGTGGAGAAAGATGCTCTCTTTTGCATTGTTGGTGGGAATGCAAGCTGGTGCAGCTACTCTGGAAAACAGTAAGGAGGTTCCTCAAAAAACTAAAAATAGAACTACCCTACGACCCATTGTGTATATATATATACATATATACACATATATATATACATATATATAATACATATAATATACATATACATATATATGTATATATACATATACATATATATAATACATATAATACATATAATATACATATACATATATACATATATATATACATATATATATATAATGACGTATTATTTGGCAATCAAAAAGAATGAAATCTTGCCATTTGCAACTACGTGGATGGAACTGGAGGGTATTATGCTACATGAAATTAGTTAGAGAAAGACAAAAATCATATGACTTCATTCATATGAGGACTTTAAGAGACAAAACAGAGGAATAAAAGGGAAGGAAAGCAAAAATAATATAAAAACAGGAAAGGGGACAAAACAGAAGAGACTCATAAATATGGAGAAAAAACTGCAGGTTACTGGAGGTGCTGTGGGAGAGGGAATGGGCTAAATGCGTAAAGGGCGCTAAGAATCTACTCCTGAAATCATTGTTGCACTATATGCTTACTAATTTGGATGCAAATTAAAAAAATTAAAAAAAAGAAAATTAAAAACAATTATTATTGTAGGAAGGGGATGGGAGCTATGATGGTGGCATAGTAAGAGGACCATATGTTTATCTCCTTCCTCAAACACAGCTAGATAACCATCAAATCGTTCTGAATACACAAGAAATAGACCTGCGGACTGATAAAAAGAAACTACACAACTAGAGGGAGAGAAATTGGCCACATTGAGAAAGATAGAAGTGAGGAGACATGGTTTGGGGGATAAACATATGGTGGGTGCTGTGGTGGGGAGGAAACCTTAGTCATGGAGAAAGGTGAGAGATTGGAGCACATGGGATTCACACAAGAAAAACACCTTTCCAAAGCTATTGGCTAATAAAATGAAACGGACTGAGTTTCATGAATTTTTGCAACCAGCAGGGCACAAAAATTGGATTTTTAGAGGCTTGGCTGGGATAGCGACCTGTCAACACTACCCCATTCCTGGAGACGAGGCAGGCAAACAACCCTAGGACAGGCTGTGTGATCTGAGCATGGCCAAAGGGGCTCAAGGAGAGACTGTTTGTACTGTTTGCACTGCACCTGTGAGGAGTGGTGTTGCCTCACTGGAAACAAAAGAACTAATGGGTGCCATTTCACTCTACTGTCCCCTAGCAGAGGCACAGAGACATCTCCTGAGGTCAGCTAACCCTGACACTGGCAGATTAGTCTACTTTTCTCCAAATCCCATGCTCCTGTGCTCTGGTACAGCTGACCTTCTGGTCAAACCTGCATCAATCCCAGCACAGTAAGATCCTCTTCCAGATGATCTGCGCAGGTCCCCTTCACACCAGCTCCCTGAGGTTTAGAATTTCAAATCTCAGCAGGCCCATCTGATGTAGAGCCCAAGGTGTGCTATGCTGCTCCAGGCAGGCAAGCGATTCAGAGACAGAGTGTGAAAACAGTGATCAGAAAAATGCCTGAAATACATGAGAGGAAGTTATTCCTTCTTCTTCAAGGCATACCCCTGCAGCAGCAAGCAGGAACTCCCCTCTTAGGGACAAAGGAGTTGGCTGGTGCCATTTCCTGCCTCTGCCCTTCAGCATAAATCAATTGGAGTAAACAGCACAATGCCAACACTAATTGCATAACCTATGTAAACCAAGTTCCATTACCCTTTGTTCATCTGGTACTAATTTTCTTGGGCAAGTGTTCCTAAGTTTCAGAAAAGCAGGCACCTTCCCCAGAAGACCAGCACCAACCCCGCACATACCATGTCTACTGATATTAGAGTTCTTCATAGCTTCAGTTCTAGTTTAAATAGCATCAGGTCTCTTTTAACAAGCATACCAGAGCATGCCTACTTAAAACTCACCATGCTCTGGCCAAGGTCCAAACACTCTCCACTGCAGGCAAGAATTTCTGGAGACGACTAACCTGAGGGATAGAACAGCCAAAACACAATAGCAAAGTGCATGCAGGACACACCAGAGACATTTCCTGAAGCACAAGGACCTGGGCATTATATGACCTCTTTTTCATAAAGTCGTTACTCTCAAGAGCAGGAAACATAACAGGCATTTCTACACAGAGAAGACAGAGACATACACAAAATGCCAAGACAGAGGAATTCATCCCACAAGAAAGAAGAAAAAAAAAAAGTTCATGGAAGAGATCTAATCAAAAGAGATAAGTAATATGCCTGATACAGAATTTAAAGTAACAATCATAAGGATACTAGCTCTGCTGGATAAAAGCATAGAAGACACCAGGACACTCACCACAGACATAAACGAACTTAAAACAAATAAGCCAAAAATGAAAAAAAATGCAATAACCAAGATGCAAAACTGACTTGTGTAATGACTACAAGGACGGATGAATCAGAAGAACAAATCAGTTGTCTAGAATATAGAATTGTGGAAAATAATGAAGCTGAAAAAAAGGAGAACTAAATATTTTGGATCATGAGAGTACACTTAGTGAACTCAGTGACTCCATCAAAAGTAATAACATTTGTATTATAGGAGTCCTAGAAGAAGAAGAGACAGAAAGGAGGGCCAAAGGTTTATTTCAGGAAATTAGAGCTGAAAACATCCCTAATATGGGCAAGGAAACAGACATCCAAATCCAGGAGGCACAGAGAACTACCTTCAAAATCAACGAAAGCAGGACAACACCAAGACATATTGTAGTTAAATTTGCAAAATATAGTGATAAAAAAATTCTAAAAGCATCAAGGAAAAAGAAGCCCCTAAGTTACAGGGGAAGACTAACAAGGTTAGCAGCTCATCTCTCCACAGAAACATGGCAAGCTAGTAGGGAGTGCCATGATATGCTCAACATGCTGAATGAGGACAATCTGCAGCCAAGAATTCTCTATCCAGCAAGGCTATCATTCAGAATACGAGATATAAAGAATTTTTCAAACAAAAAATTAAAGGAGTTGGTGATCACTAAGCCAGCCCTGCAAGAAATATTAAAGGGTACCCTTTGAGTAGAAAATAAAGACAAAACGTGACATAGTATTGAAAGGATCAGAGACAATATCCAGAAAAAAAACAACAAAACAAGTAATAAAATGGCACTAAATACATACCTATCAAAGTTACTCTGAATGTAAATGGACCAAGTACTCCAATAAAAAGACATATGGTGTCAGAATGCATAAAAAAACAAGACCCATTTATATACTGCCTACAAGTTACTCATTCTAGACCTAATGACACCTGCATATTCAAAGTGAAATGATGGAGAAACATTTGTCACGCAAATGACATCAAAAGAAAGCCAGTGTAGCAATACTTATAATTGAAATACTAGATTTTAAACCAAAGACTATAACAAACGATGAAGGATCCTATATCATAATAAAGGGGACTAGCCCACAAGAAGATCTAACAATTGCTTTTTTTTTGCAGGTTTTTATTTAAATTCTAGTTTGTTCACATATAAAGTAATATTAGTTTCAGGTGTAGAATTGAGTTATTTTTCACTTACATACAGCATCCAGTGCTCACCACAAGTGCCCTCCTTAATACTAATCAACCATTATCCATCTCCCACTCACCTCCCATCTAGCAACCCTCAGTTTGTTTCTATAGTTAAGAGTCTGTTTTCTGGTTTGCCTCTCTCTTTTTTTCTTGTATGTTCATTTGTTTTGTTTCTTAAATTCTACATGAGTGAAATCATATGGCATTTGTCTTTTTCATACTGAATAATTGTTCTTAGCATGATACTCTCTAGCTCCATCCATGTCATTGCAAATGGCAAGATTTCATTCTTATTTATTGCTGAGTAATTATATATATATATATATATATAATCACATATTCTTTATATTCATCAGTCGATGGCCCCTTGATCTGTTTCAATAATTTCTCTATTGTAGATAATGATGCTATAAACAGTAGGGTGCATGTATTGCTTTGAATCTGCATTTTTGTATTCTTTGGATATACCTAGTAGAACAATTGCTGGACCATAGGGTACTTCTATTTTTATCTTTTCAGGAAACTCCATACTGTTTTCCAGAGCGGCTGCACCAGTTTGCATTTCCACCAGCAGTGAAAGAGGTTCCCCCTTTATCCACATCTTCACAAATACCTGTTTTTCCCTGTGCTGTTAAGTTTTAGCCATTGTGACTACTGTGAGGTGAAATATCATTGTAGCTTTTCATTGTATTTCCTTGATTATCAGGGAGATTGAGCATGTTTTCATGTGTATGTTGGCCATCTGGTATGTCTTCTTTGGAAAAATATTAATTGGTATCTTCTACTCATTTGGTAATTGGAGTTTGGATGTTGAGTTCTATAATTTCTTTTTTCTTCAATATATGAAATTTATTGTCAAATTGGTTTCCATACAACACCCAGTGCTCTTCTGAAAAGGTGCCCTCCTCAATACCCAACACCCACCCTCCCCTCCCTCCCACCCCCCATCAACCCTCAGTTTGTTCTCAGTTTTTAAGAGTCTCTTATGCCTTGGCTCTCTCCCTCTCTAAACTCTTTTTTTTCCTTCCCCTCCCCCATGGGTTTCTGTTAAGTTTCTCAGGATCCACCTAAGAGTGAAAACATATGGTATCTGTCTTTGTATGGCTTATTTCACTTAGCATCACACTCTCCAGTTCCATCCACGTTGCTACAAAGGGCCATATTTCATTCTTGCTCATTGCCATGTAGTACTCCATTGTGTATATAAACCACAATTTCTTTATCCATTCATCAGTTGATGGACATTTAGGCTCTTTCCATAATTTGGCTATAGTTGAGAGTGCTGCCATAAACATTGGGGTACAAGTGCCCCTATGCATCAGTATTCCTGTATCCCTTGGGTGAATTCCTAGCAGTGCTATTGCTGGGTCATAGGGTAGGTCTATTTTTAATTTTCTGAGGAACCTCCACACTGTTTTCCAGAGTGGCTGCACCAGTTTGCATTCCCACCAACAGTGCAAGAGGGTTCCCGTTTCTCCATACCCTCTCCAGCATCTATAGTCTCCTGATTTGTTCATTTTGGCCACTCTGACTGGTGTGAGGTGATATCTGAGTGTGGTTTTGATTTGTATTTCTCTGATAAGGAGCGACGTTGAGCATCTTTTCATGTGCCTGTTGGCCATCCGGATGTCTTCTTTAGAGAAGTGTCTATTCATGTTTTCTGCCCATTTCTTCACTGGGTTATTTGTTTTTCGGGTGTGGAGTTTGGTGAGCTCTTTATAGATTTTGGATACTAGCCCTTTGTATGATATGTCACCTGCAAATATCTTTTCCCATTCCGTTGGTTGCCTTTTAGTTTTGTTGGTGGTTTCCTTTGCTGTGCAGAAGCTTTTAATCTTCATAAGGTCCCAGTAGTTCATTTTTGCCTTTAATTCCCTTGCCTTTGGGGATGTGTCGAGTAAGAGATTGCTATGGCTGAGGTCAGAGAGGTCTTTTCCTGCTTTCTCCTCTAGGGTTTGATGGTTTCCTGTCTCACATTCAGGTCCTTTATCCATTTTGAGTTTATTTTTGCGAATGGTGTGAAAAAGCGGTCTAGTTTCAACCTTCTGCATGTTGCTGTCCAGTTCTCCCAGCACCATTTGTTAAAGAGACTGTCATATTTCCATTGGATGTTCTTTCCTGCTTTGTCAAAGATGAGTTGGCCATCCTTTTGTGGGTCTAGTTCTGGGGTTTCTATTCTATTCCATTGGTCTATGTGTCTGTTTTTGTGCCAATACCATGCTGTCTTGATGATTACAGCTTTGTAGTAGAGGCTAAAGTCTGGGATTGTGATGCCTCCTGCTTTGGTCTTCTTCTTCAAAATTACTTTGGCTATTCGGGGCCTTTTGTGGTTCCATATGAATTTTAGGATTGCTTGTTCTAGTTTCGAGAAGAATGCTGGTGCAATTTTGTTGGGATTGCATTGAATGTGTAGATAGCTTTGAGTAGTATTGACATTTTGACAATATTTATTCTTCCAATCCATGAGCAGGGAATGTCTTTCCATTTCTTTATATCTTCTTCAATTACCTTCATAAGCTTTCTATAGCTTTCAGCATATAGATCTTTTACATTTTTGGTTAGATTTATTCCTAGGTATTTTATACTTCTTGGTGCAATTGTGAATGGGATCAGTTTCTTTATTTGTCTTTCTGTTGCTTCCTTGTTGGTGTATAAGAATGCAACTGATTTCTGTGCATTGATTTTGTATCCTGCAACTTTGCTGAATTCATGTAACAGTTCTAGCAGACTTTTGGTGGAGTCTATCGGATTTTCCATGTATAGTATCATGTCATCTGCAAAAAGTGAAAGCTTGACTTCCTCTTTGCCAATTTTGATGCCTTTGATTTCCTTTTGTTGTCTGATTGCTGATGTGAGGACTTCCAACACTATGTTAAACAACAGCGGTGAGAGTGGGTATCCCTGTCATGTTCCTGATCTCAGGGAAAAAGCTCTCAGTTTTTCCCCATTGAGGATGATGTTAGCTGTGGGCTTTTCATAAATGGCTTTTATGATGTTTGAATATGTTCCTTCTATCCTGACTTTCTCAAGGGTTTTTATTAAGAAAGTGTGCCGAATTTTGTCAAAGGCCTTTTCTGCATCGATTGACAGGATCATATGGTTCTTATCTTTTCTTTTATTCATGTGATGTATCACGTTGATTGATTTGTGAATGTTGAACCAGCCCTGCATCCCAGGAATGAATCCCACTTGATCATGGTGAATAATTCTTTTTATAAGCTGTTGAATTCGATTTGATAGTATCTTATTGAGAATTTTTGCATCCATATTCATCAGCGATATTGGCCTATAGTTCTCTTTTTTTACTGGGTCTCTGTCTGGTTTAGGAATCAAAGGAATACTGGCTTCATAGAATGAGTCTGGAAGTTTTCCTTCCCTTTCTATTTCGTGGAATAGCTTGAGCAGGGTATGTATTATCTCTACTTTAAACTTCTGGCAGAACTCCCCTGGGAAGCCATCTGGTCCTGGACTCTTATTTGTTGGGAGTTTTTTGATGACTGATTCAATTTCTTCACTGGTTATGGGTCTGTTGAAGCTTTCTTTTTCTTCTGATTGAGTTTTGGAAGAGTGTGGGTGTTTAGGAATTTGTCCATTTCTTCCAGGTTGTCCAATTTGATGGCATGTAATTTTTCATAGTATTCCCTGATAATTGTTTGTATCTCTGAGGGATTGGCTGTAATAATTCCATTTTCATTCACGATTTTATCTATTTGGGTTATCTCCCTTTTCTTTCTGAGAAGCCTGGCTAGAGATTTGTCAATTTTGTTTATTTTTTCAAAAAACCAACTCTTGGTTTCGTTGATCTGCTCTAGAGTTTTTTTAGATTCTATATTGTTTATTTCTGCTCTGATCTTTATTGTTTCTCTTCTTCTGCTGGGTTTGCGGTGTCTTTGCTATTCTGCTTCTCTTTCCTTTAGGTGTGCTGTTAGATTTTGTATTTGGGATTTTTTTTGTTCCTTGAGATAGGCCTGGATTGCAATGTATTTTCTTATCAGGACTGCCTTCGCTGCATCCCAAAGCAATTGGATTGTTGTATTTTCATTTTCGTTTGTTTCCATATATTTTTTAATTCCTTCTCTAATTGCCTGGTTGACCCATTCATTCTTTAGTAGGGTGTTCTTTAACCTCCATACTTTTGGAGGTTTTCCAGACTTTTTCCTGTGGTTGATTTCAAGCTTCATAGCATTGTGGTCTGAAAGTATGCATGGTATGATTTCAATTCTTGTATACTTATGAAGGGCTGTTTTGTGACCCAGTATATGATCTATCTTGGAGAATGTTCCATGTGCACTCAAGAAGAAACTATATTCTGCTGCTTTGGGATGCAGAGTTCTAAATATATCTGTCAAGTCCATCTGATCCAATGTATCATTCAGGGCCCTTGTTTCTTTATTGACCGTGTTTCTAGATGATCTGTCCATTTCTGTAAGTGGAGTGTTAAAGTACCCTGCTATTAATACATTCTTATCAATAAGGTTGCTTATGTTTATGAGTAATTGTTTTATATATTTGGGGGCTCCAGTATTTGGCCTATAGACATTTATAATTTTTAGCTTTTCCTGGTGGATAGACCCTGTAATGATTACATAATGCCCTTCTTCATCTCTTGTTACAGCCTTTAATTTAAAGTCTAGTTTGTCTGATATAAGTATGGCTACTCCAGATTTATTTTGGCTTCCAGTAGCATGATAAATAGTTCTCCATCCCCTCACTCTCAATCTAAACGTGTCCTCAGATCTAAAATGAGTCTCTTGTAGACAGCAAATAGATGGGTCTTGTTTTTTGATCCATTCTGATACCCTATGTCTTTTAGTTGGCGCATTTAATCCATTTACATTCAGTGTTATTATAGAAAGATACCGGTTTAGAGTAATTGTGATGTCTGTATGTTTTATGCTTGTAGAGATATCTGTGGTACTTTGTCTCCCAGGATCCCCCTTAGGATCTCTTGTAGGGCTGGTTTAGTGGTGACAAATTCCTTCAATTTTTGTTTGTTTGGGAAGACCTTTATCTCTCCTATTCTAAATGACAGACTTGCTGGATAAAGGATTCTCGGCTGAATATTTTTTTCTGTTCAACACATTGAAGATCTCCTGCCAATCCTTTATGGCCTGCCAAGTTTCAAAAGAGAGATCAGTCACGAATCTTATAGGTCTCCCTTTATATGTGAGGGCACGTTTATCCCTTGCTGCTTTCAGAATTTTCTATTTATCCTTGTATTTTGCCAGTTTCACTATGATATGTTGTGCAGAAGATCGATTCAAGTTACGTCTGAAGGGAGTTCTCTGTGCCTCTTGGATTTCAATGCATTTTTCCTTCCCCAGTTCAGGGAAGTTCTCAGCTATGATTTCTTCAAGTACACCTTCAGCACCTTTCCCTCTCTCTTCCTCCTCTGGGATACCAATTATGTGTATATTATTTCTTTTTAGTGAATCACTTAGTTCTCTAATTTTCCCCTCATACTCCTGGATTTTTTTTATCTCTTTTTTTCTGAACTTCCTCTTTTTCCATAATTTTATCTTCTAGTTCACCTATTCTCTCCTCTGCCTCTTCAATCTGAGCCATGGCCATTTCCATTTTATTTTGCATTTCGTTTAAAGCACTTTTCAGCTCCTCGTGACTGTTCCTTATTCCCTTGATCTCTGTAGCAATAGATTCTCTGCTGTCCTCTATACTGTTTTCAAGCCCAGCGATTAATTTTATGACTATTATTCTAAATTCACTTTCTGTTATATTATTTAAATCCTTTTTGATCAGTTCATTAGCTGTTGTTATTTCCTGGAGATTCTTTTGAGGGGAATTCTAACGTTTGGTCATTTTGGATAGTCCCTGGAGTGGTGCTGACCTGCAAGGCACCTCCCTTGTGCTGTGGTGTATAACTGGAGTTGGTGGGCGGGGCCACAGTCAGACCTGATGTCTTCCCACAGCCCAACACTGGGGCCACAGTGAGACAGGTGTGTGCCTTCTCTTCCCCTATCCTAGGGGTGGGATTCACTGTGGGGTGGCATGGCCTGTCTGGGCTACTTGCACACTGCCAGGCTTGTGGTGCTGGGGATATGGTGTATTAGCTGGGGTGGGTAGGCAGGGTGCACGGGGGCAGGTGGTCAGGCTTAGCTCACTTCTCCTTAGGTGATCCACTTCAGGAGGGGCCCTGTGGCAGCGGGAGGGGGTCAGACCCCCTGCTGCAGGGGTGGCCCAGCAGAAGCACAGCGTTGGGTGTTTGCCGGGAGGAAGCAAGTTCCCTGGCAGGAACTGGTTCCCTTTGGGATTTTGGCTGGCGGATGGGCGAGGGAGATGGCGCTGGCTAGCGCCTTTGTTCCCCGCCAAACTGAGCTCTGTCGTCCAGGGGCTCAGCAACTCTCCCTCCTGTTGTCCTCCAGACTTCCTGCCTTCGGAGCCGAGCTGTTAACTTACTACCTCCCAGATGCTAAGTCGCGCTTGCTGTGGGAACACACTCCGTCTGGCCCCTATGCTTTTGCAAGCCAGACTCAGGGGCTCTGCTTGGCTGGCAGGCTGCCCCTCTGCCCCGGCTCCCTCCTGCCAGTCTGTGCAGCACGCACTGCCTCTCCGCCCTTCCTACCCTCTTCAGTGGGCCTCTCGTCTGCTCTTGGCTCTGGAGACTCCATTCTGCTAGTCTTCTGGTGGTTTTCTGGGTTATTTAGGCAGGTATAGGTGGAATCTAAGTGATTAGCAGGATGCGCGGTGAGCCCAGCGTCCTCTTACGCTGCCATCTTCTGCTGGTGCCTGAGTTCTATAATTTCTTTATGTATTTTGGATACTAAACATAAATCAGATATCTCATCAGCAAAAATCTTCTCCCATTCTGTAGGTTACTTTTTATTTTTCTAGATTGATTTTTGCCTACATTTTATTTAAATTCCAATTACTTAATGAACAATGTCATATTAATTTCAGGTGTACAATTTAGTGATTCATCACTTACACACAACACCTTGTGCTTATAGCAAGTGACCTCCTTAATACCCATCACCTATTTCACCCATCACCCTGTCTACCTCCCTCCCCAGTAACCATCAGTTTGCTCTCTATAGTTAAGAATCTGTTTCTTGATTTGCCTGTCTCTTTTTCTCCCGTGTTCATTTGTTTTGCTTCCTAAATTCCACATATAAGTGAAATAGTATTGTTTTTGTCTTTCTCTGACTGACTTATTTCCAGTAGCATAATACTTTCTAGCTCTATCCAAATAGTTGCAAATGTCAAGATTTCATTATTTTTTAGAGCTGAGTAATATTCCATTATTTATGTTCTTTTTCTAGTTACTTTAGGTGTAAGGTGAAGTTGCATATTTGAGATATTTCCTCTTTCTTGAGGTAGCCCTGTAATGCTATATACTTTCCTCTTAGGACCATTTTTGGTGCATTCCAAAGGTTTTGGTCCATCATGTTTCCATTGTCATTTGCACGTGTTTTTTAACTTCCCGGTTGACCCATTCATTCTTTAGGAGAATGTTTTTTTACCTCCATGCATTTGTGTTCTTTCTAATTTTTTTCTTGTAGTTGACTTCAAGTTTCGTAGCATTGTGTTCAGAAATCATGCATAGTATGATCTCAATCTTTTTGCACTGTTGGGGTCTGATTTGTGATCTCGTATGTGATCTATTCAGGAGAATGTTCTATGTGCACTTGAAAATAATGTGTATTTTGCTGCTTTAGGGTGAAATGTTCTGGATATATCTATTAAGTCCATCCTATCTAATGTGTTGGTCAAAGCCATTTTTCCTTGTTGATTTTCTGCTTACAAAATCTTCCCATTGCTGTGAATGGGATGTTAATATCCTCTGCTGTTATTGTGTTATTATGAATGAGTTCCTTTATGTTTGTTAATAATTGTTCTATATATTTGTGTACTTCCAACTTTGGGGCATAAATATTTGCAATTGTTAGGTCTTCTTGTTTTATAGTCCCTTTTATTATGATATAGTGCACTCCATCTCTTTGTTACAGTCTTTGGTTTAAAATACAGTTTGATATAAGTATGGACACTCTTGCTTTCTTTTGATGTCCATTTGAGTGATAAATATTCCTCCATCCCTGCACTTTCAATCTGCAGGTGCTTTAGATCTAAAATGAGTCAATCATAGGCAGCACATAATGGGTCTTATTTTTTTTTGTCTGTTCTGACGCACTATGTCTTTTGATTAGAGCAGTTAGTTCATGTACATTATGAGCAAATATTCATAAACATGTATTTGTGCCATTTTATTAACTTTTTGGTCATTGTTTCTGGAGATTTCTACGGTTCATGTGTTTTTTTTTTAATTTTAACGTTTATTTATTTTTGAGAGACAGAGAGAGACAGCATGAGCAGGGGAGGGGCAGAGAAAGAGGGAGACACAGAATCTGAAGCAAGTTCCAGGCTCTGAGCTGTCAGCACAGAGCGTGATGTGGGGCTTGAACTCACAAACTACGAGATCATGACCTGAGCTGAAGTCGATTGCTTAACTGACTAAGCCACCCAGGCGCCCCTATTCATGTTTTGTCTTTGTCACTTTTTGTATTTCTTTTCCGCTCCTAGTCCCCTTTAATATTTCTTGCAGGTCTGGTTTAGTGGTCAGAATCTTTTTTTTTTTTAATTTTTTAAATGTTTTTGCTTGTCTGGGAGAGTCTTTATCAGTTTATATTCTGAACCCTAGCCTTGCTTGGTAGAGTATTCTTGCTTGCAGATTTTTCCCATTCCACATGCTGAATATATCATGCATCCCTCTTCTGGCTCACCACGTTTCTGTGGAGAGATCTGTTACTAACCGTATTGTTCATCCCTTGTATGTGAGGGATTTCTTTTGTCTTGCTGCTTTTTGGAATTTTTCTTTATCATTATAATTTGCAAATAGAACTATAGTATGTCTTGGTGCTGCCCTGTTTTTGTCGATTTTGAAGAGGATTTTCTATGACTCCTGGATTGGGATGTCTGTTTCCTTCCCCCAACTGAGGAAGTTTTGGGTCATAATTTCCTTATATAAATCTTCTTCCCTGTTTCTCTCCCTTATTCTGGCACTTTTATGACATGAATGTTATGTTTGATGAAATCATGATCCAAAATTTTTTCTTTCTCTCTCTTTCACTCTCAGCTTCATTATTTTCCATAATTCTATCTTCTATATCACTTATTCATTCACCTGTTTCTGCCATCCTTGTGGTCACTACATCCAGTCTGTTTTGAATCTTCGTTATTGTGTTAACACAATGGTAATGATGGCATCATAGAATAATTTTGAAGTTTTCCTTCTGTCTGTAATTTTTGGAACAGTTTGAGAAGAATAGGTATTGACTCTTATTTAAATGTCTGGTAGAATTCCCCTGTGAAGACATCTGGCATAGGAGTCTTGTTTGTTGGGGGATTTTTGTAACTGATTTAATTTGTTTGATGGTTATGGGCATGTTTGAGTATTCTATTTCTTCTTGTTTCTGCTTTGGTAGTGTGTGTCTAGGAATTTGTCCATTACTCTCAGATTGCCCAGTTTGTTGGCATATAATTTTTTGTAGTTATTCTTTTATAATCATTCATATTTCTGTGGTGTTGTTTGTGATCTTTCTTCTTTCATTCATGGTTTTATCTATTTGGTCCCTCTCTTTATCCTTTAGATAAGTCTGGCTATGAGGTAATAAAATTTGTTTATTCTTTCAAAGAACCAACTTCGAGTTTCATCGATCTCTTCTACTGTTTTTGTGTTGTTGTTGTTTGTTTCTATATCATTTATTTCTGTTTTAATCTTTATTATTTCCCTTCATCTGCTGACTTTAAGCTTTATTTCCTGCTCCTTTTCTAGCTGATTTAGGTTGTGTATTTGGGACCCTTCTTGCTTCTTGAGATAAACTGGAATTGCAATGCACTTTCCTCTTAGGACTGCCTTTGCAGCATTCCAAATGGGTTGGACTGTCCCATTTTCATTTCCATTTGCTTTTATGTATTTTCTACTTCTTCTTAAATTTCCTGGTTAACGATTCATCCTTATTGGATGCTCTTTAACCTCCATTTATTTAAAGGTTTTCCAATTGTTTTGTTGTGGTTGATTTCAAGTTTCATAGCGTTGTGATCATGGTATGACCTCAATCTTTTTGTATCTGTTGAGGGCTGATTTGTGACACAAATATTCCATGTGTCCTGGAGAAGAATGTATATTCTGCTGGTTTAGGATTAAATGCTCTTAATATATCTGTTAAGTCCTTCTCATCCAGTGTGTCATACAGAGCCATTTTTTCCTTGATGATTTTCTGCTTAGATGATTTTTCCATTGTTGTAAGTGGAGTATCAAAGTCTTCTACAATAATGATATTATTAGCAATGAGTTTGTTTATTTTGTGGTTAATTGATTTATATATTGGGGTGTTTAAGTTGGGGGCATAAACGTTTACAATTGTTAGATCTTCTTGATGGATAGACCCCTTAATTATGATATAATGCCCTTCTTTATCTCTTGTTACAGTATTTGTTTTTTTTAATTTTTTTTAACATTTATTTATTTTTGAGACAGAGAGAGACAGAGCATGAATGGGGGAGGGTCAGAGAGAGAGGGAGACACAGAATCCAAAGCCGGCTCCAGGCTCTGAGCTGTCAGCACAGAGCCTGATGCAGGGCTCAAACTCATGGACTGCGAGATCATGACCTGAGCTGAAGTTGGACGCCCAACCAAGTGAGCCACCCAGGCGCCTGCAGTATTTGTTTTAAAAATTTGTTTTAAAATCTAGTTTGTCTGATATATATATAGACACTCTTGCATTCTTTTGACATCCACTGGTATGATAGATGGATCTCCATCCCCTCACTTTCAATCTGCAGGTGTCTTTAGGTCTAAAGTGAGTCCCTTGTAGGCAGTATATAGATGGATTTTTTTTTATCCACTCTGATACCCTATGTCTTTTGATTGGGGCCTTAGTCAATTAACATTCAGAATAATTATTGAAAGATATGAATTTAGTGCCATTGTGTTACCTGTAGAGTTGGTGTTTCTGGTGATGTTCTCTGTTCTTTTCTAGTCTTTGTAGTTTCTCTCTCTCTCTCTTTCTCTCTCTCTTGTCCACTCAGAGTCCCTTTTGAAACCCTCAAGGCTGGTTTACTGTCCATGAACTCCTTTATTTATTTATTTTTTATCTAATAAACTTTTTATCTCTCCTATTCTGAATGACAACCTTGATGGATAACGAATTCGTGGCTACATATTTTTCCCATTAATGACATTGAATATTTCCCATTACACCTTTCTAGCCTGCCATGTTTCTGTGGATAGCGGTGCTGAGAACCTGATCTCTTTCTGCTTATAGTTTAAGGACTTTTCCCCTTGCTGCTTTCAGGTTTCTTTCCTTGTATGAATATTTTGTGAATTTGACTATGATATCCTTTGGTAATGGTTGGCATTTGTTTGAATTTAATGGGAGTTTTCAATGCTTCTTGGATTTTGATGTCTGTGTTCTTCCCCAGATTAGGCAAATTTTCAGCTATAATTTCTTTGAATAAACCCTCTGCCCCTTTTTTCTCTCTTCATCTTCTGGGAGTCCTATGATATGAATGTTACTATGTTTTCATAAGTCCCTGGGTTCTCAAATTCTACCTTTATGGTCCATGACCTATCTTTCCCTTTTCTTTTCAACTTCATTATTTTCCATAATTTTATCTTCCATATCACCAATTCACTCCTTTGCTTTGTTAGTCTTCATTTTTATGGCCTCCATTTGGGATTATATCTCAGTTATAGCATTTTTAGTTCCATCCTGCCTAGATTTTAGTTCTTTTATCTCTGAAGTAAGGGATTTTCTAGTGTGTCCTGGGGTAAATTCTTCAGCCTTGGCATTTTGGAGAGAAAGGAAAATAAAAGCAAAATGAAACAGGATAAAAAAAATTAAAACAAAGAAAAAAGTAAAGAAAAATGAAATATTATAAAGCAAGCTAGATTCTAGGTTTGTTTTTGTCTGCTTGATATGAGAAGCTTGATAGAAAAAAAAGAACAAAAGAAAGAGAAACAAGGAAAAATAATTAAAATTTGAAAAAAATACAAAATAAATGAATACAATTAAAAAATTAAAAGTTGCTCTTTCTTTATCAAACAAAACAAACAAAAAACATAATAAAAACAATAAAACAAAAAAGAATCAAACAAACAGATTAAAAAGAAAAACAAAGGATGAAATATCCTTTTTCCCCTAGAGCTGAAACTTTGCAGGATTCTATGATCAGTAGACTTGGTGTTGGTGATGGGTTTTGTGCTCATCTTCTGGGATAGAACACTGCTGCTCTGATTCTCAGGTACAATTGCCCTAGTGGAGATGTATCTACAGGACACAGGGGGCAGGGCTTTTTGTAGCAGTTCTGTTCTCCACTTGGAGGTTCTGTTGACCTCGTTGAGGTAGATCAAGCTTTGGGTGAGGGGAGAAAATGGCTTCCCCTGTTCTCTAATCTGGGCATGGGGAAATCACATCACTCCTGTTCAGTAAGGCCTTGCAGATGTTCAAAGAGTGACCCTGCTTGCGTCCCTGTTTTCTGTCAGACCCCTGCCTTCACCCTGTGTCTGGGCTGTCTACATGCTTGAACTTGGTGAATTATTATGTTGGTATACTGTTGGATTTGGTTTGCTAGTGTTTTACTGAGAATTTTTGCATCTATGTTTATCAGTGTAAATGGCCTGTAGTTCTACTTTTTTTCATTGAGACTTTATCTGGTTTTGGTATCAGCCTAATTCTGGCCTCATAGAATGAGTTTGGAAGATTTCCTCCCATTTCCATTTATTTTGGAACAGTTTGAGAAGAATAGGTATTAACTCTTCTTTAAATGTTTGCTAGAATTCTGTGAAGCTATCTGGCCCTTGATGTTTGTTTGTTAGAATTTTTACACTGCTGATTCAATTTCATTCTTGATTATTGGTCTGTTAAAGTTTTCTATTCCTCCCTGTTTCAATTTCAGTAGTTTGTATGTTTCTAAGGAATTTATCTATTTCATCTAGGTTGCCCATTTTGTTGGCATATAGTTTCTCATAATATTTTCTTAAAAGTGTTTTTATTTCTGTGGTTGTGGTTGATCTATCTTTTCTCTCATTTGTGATTTTATTTGGTTACTTTCTCCTTTTTTTGATAAGTATGACCAGATAATTATCAATCTTATTAATTTTTTTCAAGAAAATAGTTCTTCATTTAATCGATCTGTTCTATTTTTTTTTTTAGCTTCATATCAGTTATGTCTGTCCTAATTTTTATCATTTCCCTTCCTCTAATGGCTTTAAGCTTTTTGTTATTGTTGTTGTTCTCTTTCTAGCTCCTTTAGGAGTAAGGTTAGCTTGGTTATTTGAGATTTTTCTTGCTTCTTTATGTAGACCTATATTGCTATATTTTTCCCTCAAAGATCTGTTTTGCTGCATCTGAACGATTTTGGACTGTTGTGTTTTCATTTTCATTTCTTTCCATGTATTTTTACATTTCTTCTTTGATTTCATGGTTGGCTCATTCATTGTTTAGTAGCATGTTTTTTAACCTCCATGTGCTTGTGATCTTTCAAATTTTTTCTTGTGGTTGACTTCTAGTTCCATAGTGTGATGGTCAGAGAAGTTGCATGGTATGATTTCAATCTTTCTGTATTTGTTTAGGCCTGATTCTTTTATAGTTTGTGATGTATTCTGGAGAATATTCCATGTTTACCTGAGAACATGTATTCTGCTGTTTTAGATTGGAATCTTCTGAATACATTTGTTAAGTTCTGATCCAGTGTGTCATTTATAGCTCTTGCCTCCTTCTTTATTTTGTGTTTAGATTATCTGTCCATTCATGGAAGTGGGGTGTAAAATCCCTGCTATTATTGTGTTATGAGTTAGTTCTTATATGTTTGTTAATTGTTTTATATATTTGGGTGCTCCCATTGGGTGCATATTTACAATTGTTAGATCTTCTTATAGTGCCTTTCTTTGTCTTTTGTTACAATTTTTGTTTTTAACATCTAGTTAGTCTGATATAAGTATTGCTACTATGGCTTTCTTTTTGATAACTATTTGTGTGATAAATATTTGTCTATAACCTCAATTTCAGTCTTAGTTGTCTTTAGGTCTAAAATAAGTCTTTTGTAAGCAGCATATATAATTTGGTCTTGGTTTTGGTCCATTCTGGCACACTATGTATTTTTATTGGGGTGTTTACTTCATTTACATTCAAAGTAATTATTAATAGATATGTATTTATTACCACTTGATTACTTGTTTTGTTCATACTTCTATAGATTTTCTCTGTTCCTTTCTTATCTTGGTCACTTTTGTTCTCTCCTTTATACTCAAAGCGTTCCCTTTAATATCTCCTGCAGGGCTGGTTTCATAGTCACAAACTTCTTTAGTTTTGCTTGTCCTGGAAACTCTTCAGCTCTCCTTCTAGTCTGATAGATAGCCTTTCTGGATACAGTATTCTGAGATGCAGATTGTTCCTATTTAGTGCTTTGGATATATCATTCCACTCCATTCTGGCTTGCCAAATTTCTGTTGAGAAATAGCTAGTTACACTTATCGGTTTTTCCTTGTAAGTTAAGGACTTCTTTTGTCTTGCTGCTTTTAGCATTTTTATTGCTATATTTTGCAAATTTAATTGCATTATGCCTTGCTGTTGGCTGTTTTTTAAAAAAAAATACATTTATTTATTTTTGATAGAGAGAGACAGAGCACAAGTAGGGGAGGGGCAGAGAGAGAAGGAGACACAGAATCCAAAGCAGGCTCCTGGCTCCGAGCTGTCAGCACAGAGCCTGACACAGGGCTTTAACTCACAAACCGTGAGATCATGACCTGAGCCGAAGTTGGACGCTTAACCAACTGAGCCATCCAGGTGCCTCCCTTTTTTTTTAATCTTTGTTTTTACATTTATTTGTTTTTGAGAGACAGAGTGGAACAGAGCACAAGCAGGGGAGGTGTGGAGAGAGGAAACACAGAATCTGAAGCAGCCTCCAGGCTCTGAGCAAGCACTCAGCACAGAGCCTGATGTGGGGCTCAAACCCAGGAACCTTGAAATCGTGACCTGAGCCGAAGTTGGATGCTCAACCACCTGAGCCACCCAGCCGTCCTGGACTTTTTTTTTTTTTTTTTTTTTTTTTTTTTTTTTTTTTTTTTTTTTTTTATGAGAGATCTCCATACCTCCTGGATCTGGATATCTGCTTCCCCACATTGGGGACGTTTTCAAAGAGTTTTGTTTCAGATAAATTTCCTGCTGTCTTTTATCTCTTCTGTGAATCTTTAATATCAATATTATTATGTTTGAGAGAGTCACTGAGTTTCTTACATCTATTCTTGTATTCCATAATTTTTTCTCTGTTTTCCACTATTTTAACTTCTTCATCACTATATAGTTCCTCTCCTTCTTCTAACCTGCTGTCCACTTCATTAACCCTGTTTCCTATCTCATTTATAGTGTTCTTTATCTCTGATACATTTTTAACACTTTTATCTCTGTGGTATGGGTATCACTGATGTCTCCTATAGTTTTCTCAAGCCAAGTGAGTATTTTTATGAATATTGCTTTAAATTCTCCATCAGGTATATTACTTATATATGTTTCACTGAGATCTTGGCTGTGGCCTTACCTTCTTTCACGTGGGGTAAATTACTCCATCTTTGCATTTTGTCTAAGTCTCTGCCTTCTTCTTTGTGTTAGAAAAGCAAGTTATGTTTCTTGCTTCTAACAGTAATGGTCTTATGAAGAAAGGCCGAGTAGTGCCAGGGCATGGCGCTTCAGGGAGTGTCTGTACTGTGTGTGCTCCATATGTTCTACGGTTGTATTTTGGCTGGTCTGTTCTTCAGGCCTGTTGTCTGCAGAATTTCTCCTTTCTGCTGTTAGCAGTGTTTCATTCCTAGCCTTAATGTGACATTTTTTAACTACTTGTGCTCTAGTCTGCCTGAGAAATGAGATATGACACCTCTGACACCAGAACTGAGTCCTTTCAGAATCTTCTGGTCTGGGACATAGTATGGGCAAAGATTTGTGCTGGCCTTTTGGGGAGGGGCCAACAGTTGTGGGACTGAGCCAATTGCAACAGAGTAGTGCAGTCCCACCAGAGTGTAGGAAGGTAGGGAATGGAGTAATAAAGAGGTATCCACTGTGGGTCCTGAACTGCTTCCTTAAGGTGGCTCTGTATTTATTGTGAAAGACAAGGGAGGGAAATAGCACCAGACATTTTATTTGTTCCCAGACACACATCTCCATTAACACTGTTTCTTGGTTTTTCTCTGTCTATGTTTTCCTTTGGTTTTTAGTTTTTGTCTTAAACTCCACATATCAGTGAAATCATATGGTATTTGCCTTTCTCTGACTGACTTATTTCCCTTAGCATTATACTCTTTAAATCCATCAATGTCATTGCAAATGTCAAGAGTTCATTCATTTTATTACCAAATAATATTCTATTGTATATTTATACCACATCTATTTTACCCATTCGTCTCTTGTGGAAATTTGGGCTGCTTCCATAATTATTCCAGTGTGAAATATGCTTCTATATTATAGGGATTCATGTATCACTTTGAATTAATGTTTTTGTATTTTTTGAATAAATACTCAGCAGTGAAATTTTTAGATAATAAGGTGGTTCTATTTTTAAATTTGGGAGGAACCTCCATACTCTTTTCCACAGTTGATGCACCAGTTTGCATTCCCACCAACAGTACAAGAGGGTTCTTTTTTCTTTATATCCACACCAACACTTGTTGTTTTTGCCTGACAAGTGTGACATGATACCACATTGTAGTTGTGGTTTACATTTCCCTGATGATGAGTGATAGTGAGAAACTTTTCATGTGTATGTTGGCCATCTGGATGTCTTCTTTGGAGAAATGTCTGTTTATATATTCTGACCATTTTTAATTGGATTATCAACAATAGCCAAATTTTCAATACAACCCACGTGTCCATTGACTGATATATGGATAAAAAAGAAGTGGTATACCTATACAGTAGAATACTACTCAATCATCACAAAAAATGAGGTATTGTCATTTGCAAGTAAAAGGGTGCAGGTAGAGATTATTATACTCTTTTTTGTATGTCATGTTTTATACCAGTATTATTTTTGCAGAACTAGAACAAACAAGCCTAAAATTAGTATGGAACGCCAAAAGAACCTGAATAGCCAAAGCAATCCTGAAAAAGAAAAGCAAAACTGCAAATATCACCATTCTGGACTTCAAGCTATATTTCAAAGCTGTAGTCATCCAGACAATATGGCACTGGTACAAAAACAGACACATGGATCAATTGAACAGAATAGAAAACACAGAAATCAACCCACAACTATATGGCCAATTAATATTTGACAAAGCAGAAAGTAATAACCAGTGGGAAAAAAAGACAGTCTCTTCAACAAACGGTGCTGGAAAACTGGACAGCAACATGCAAAATAATCAAACTGGACCATTTTCTTACACTATACACAACAATAAATTCAAACTGGATGTAAGACATAAATATGAGACAGGAAACCAGAAACGGACTTACAAATGTATGGCCAACTAACTTTCAACAAAGCAAGAAAGAGTATCCGATGGGAAAATGATAGTCTGTTCAAGAAATGGTGTTGGGAAAACTGGACAGCTACATTGCAAAGAATGAAACTGGACTACTTTCTTACACCATGTACAAAAAATAAATTCAAAATGGATGAAATACTTAACTGTGAGGAAAAAAACATTAAATTCTGAGAGGAGAACACAAGAAGTAACTTCTTTGACACTGCCTGTAGCAACTTCTTAATATACATGTCTTCCAAGTGAAGGGAAACAAAAGCAAATATAAACTATTGGGTCTTCATCAAAATAAAAATCTTCTACACTGGGAAGTAAACAATCAACAAAATTAAAAGCCAACCTGCAGAATGGGAAAATATATTTGCAAATGGCATATCAAAAAGTGTTAGTATCCAAAATATATAAAGAACTTATAAAATTCAACACACACAAAAAACCAAATAATTCTCTTAAGATATGAGCAGACAACATAAATAGATATTTTTTCAAAGAAGACATTAGATTACAAACAGATGAAAAGATGCTCAACATCACTCATCATCGGGGAAATACAAATCAAAACTACAAGTAGATATCACCTCACACCTGTCAGAAAGTTTAAAAACCACACAAGATGCAATACATTTTGGCAAAGTGGAGAAAGGGGATTCTCTTACAGTGTTGATGGGAATGCAAATTGGTGTAGCCACTCTGGAAAACACTATGGAGGTTCCTCAAAAAGTTAAATACAGAACTATCCTATGGGTGCCTGCGTGTCTCAGTCAGTTAAGTATCCAACTTCAGCTTAGGTCATGATCTCACAGTTCGTGGGTTCAAGCCCTGCATTGGACTCTGTGCTGACAGCTCAGAACCTGGACGCTGCTTCAGATTTTGTGTCTCCTTCTCTATCTGCCCCTCCCCCACTCATGCTCTCTCAAAAATATATAAATGTTAAGAAAAAATAGAACTTCCCTATAATCCAGCAACTGGACTACTAGGTATTTATCCAAAGAATACAAAAATACTAATTCAAAAGGATACAAGCACCCCGATGTTTATATTAGGATTATCAACAATAGCCAAATTTTCAATACAACCCACGTGTCCATTGACTGATATATGGATAAAAAAGAAGTGGTATACCTATACAGTAGAATACTACTCAATCATCACAAAAAATGAGGTATTGTCATTTGCAAGTAAAAGGGTGCAGGTAGAGATTATTATACTAAGTGAAATAAGTCAGTCAGAGGAAGACAGATAACATATTATTTAGGTCATATGTGCAATATTAAAAACAAAACAAATGAGAAAAGACAAAAAAAAAGATTGAGGCAAACCAAGAAAGAAATTCTTAACTATAGTGAATAAACCGATGGTTTCCAGAGGGAAGGTGGGTGGGGAAATGGGTTAAATAGGTGATGGGGATTATGAAGTGCACTTGTGATTAGCATTGAGTGTTGTATGGAAGTGTTGAATGTTATACAAATGAAACTAATACTAGAGTATATGTTAACTGGAATTTAAATAAAACCTAAAAATGACCTCTACTTTCAAGAGAAAAAATACTTGCCTAACATACAGATACAGACAGAGAGATGTATGTAAAATTAGGAGAGAGAGGAATATTTCCCAAATGGAAGAACAGAACAAAATCATTGCAGAGGATATATGCGAAACAGAAATAGGTCGTATGCATGTTGGAGAATATAATGCATTATCCCAATGATACTCAATGAGCTTCAGAAAATGGTGGACCATGTTAGTGAGACTCTTCACAAAGAGATAAATAATAACATATCACAGATTAATAACTCAGTAAATGAAATAAAAATACACTCGATATAATAAATTGTAGTATACAAGAAGCATAGGAATATATGAGTGACCTAGGGTAGAGTCATGGAAATTAAGATAAACAGGTGATAGAAAAACAAATACTGCATAATGAGAATATATTTAGAGAACTGAGTGGCACCAACAAATGTAATAACATTCGCATTATAGGGATCCTAGAAGAAGGAGCAAAAATGTGGAAGAAAATGTAATTGAAGAAATACCTGAAAAATTTCCAAATCTCGGGAGGAAAACAGAAAACCATACTCAGTAGGGAAAGAGATCACTCCAAAAATTCAAGCAAAGAGGTCCACACAAAGACACATAGTAACTAAAATTGAAAAAAAAAAGTTTTAAATACAGTATTTTAAAGGTTGAAAGTGAAAAGACAGTTACATAGAAAGGAAACCCAATAAGGCTACCAGCTAAGTTTTCAGCAGAAACTATGCAGGCTAAAAGGGAGTGACATGATATATTCAAAGTGATGAAAGAGGAAAATCTGCCTTCAAGAACATGATCCAACAAGGGTATCATTCAGAATAGAAGGCTAAATCAATAGTGTCTCAGACAAAAACTGAAGGAATTCATGACACTAGACTAGCCCTACAGGAAATATTAAAAGGGACTCTGCTCTTTGTAAGTTTTTATTTAAACTACAGTTATTTAACATACAGTGTAATATTAGTTTCAGGTGTATAATGTAGTGATTCATCACTTACATAAAACAGCCACTGATCATCACAAGTGCCTTCCTTAATGCTCATCGCCATTTAAACCATTCCCCCACCCACCTCTCCTCCAGCAAACCTCAGTTTGTTCTCTATAGTCAAGGGTTTGTTTTATTGTTTACCTCTCAGATTTTATTCCTCTATATTCATTTATTATTTTCTTAAATTCCACATATAAGTGAAATCAAATGGTATTCATCTTTCTCTGACTGATTTCACTTAGCATAATACACTCTAGCTCCACCCAAGCCATTACAAATGGCAAAATTTCATTCTTTTTTATGGCTGGGTAATATTCCATTATATATATATATATATATATATCACCTTTCTTTCTTTTATACCACCTTTTTCTTATCAATTCATCAGCCTATGAACACATGGGATCCTTCTATAATAGACTTGTTTCCAGTTTCATAGTGTTGTGGTCAGAAAATATGCATGTTATGATCTCAATCTTTTTGTACTGTTTAAGGTCTGATTTGTGACCTAGTACGTGATCTATACTGGAAAATGCCCCATGTGCCCTCGAAAAGAATGTGTATTCTGCTTTACGATGAAATGTTATGAAGATATCTGTTAAGTCCATCTGGTTCAGTGTATCATTCAAAGCTATTTTTCCTTGTTGATTTTCTTTTGAGGTGATTTGTCCATTGCTATAAATTGGGTGTTAAAGTTCCCTACTATTATTACATTATTATTAATGAGCACTTGGGTGTTTCAGGTTGGGAGCACATATATTTACAATTGTTAGATCTTGTTGGATAGATCCCTTTATTTTGATATAGTGCCTTTCTTTATTTCTCAAAATCTTGGTTTAAAAACTTGTTTGTCTTCTTATGTGGATCCTGAGAAACTTAACAGAAACCCATGGAGGAGGGAGAGGAAAAAAAAAAGAGGTTAGAGTGGGAGAGAGCCAAAGCATAAGAGACTCTTAAAAACTGAGAACAAACTGAGGGTTGATGGGGGGTGGGAGGGAGGGGAGGGTGGGTGATGGGTATTGAGGAGGGCACCTTTTGGGATGAGCACTGGGTGTTGTATGGAAACCAATTTGACAATAAATTTCATATATTGGAAAAAAAACTTGTTTGTCTGATATAAGTATTGCTACTCTGTCTACCTTTTGATGTTCATTTGTATTGTTAATGTTTTTCTTTCCTGTCTCTTTCAATCTGCAGTTATCTATAGGTCTAAAATGTGTCTTTTGTATTCAGCATATTCTTTTTAAATACATTCTGACACGATGTCTTTTGATTGGAGCATTTAGTTCCTTTACCTTCAAAGTAATCATTGATATGTATGTAGGTAATGCCATTTTATAACTTCTTTCCTTGTTATCTCTCAGGATTTTCTCTGTTCCTTTCTAGTCTTTATCACTTTTCTTCTTTCCTTCCAATTCAAAGAGTCCCCTTTAATATTTCCTGCAGAGCTGATTTGGTGGCCACAAACTCCTTTAGTTTTTGGTTATTTGTGAAACTCTTTATCTCTCCTATTCTGAATTATAGCCTTGCTGGATACAGTATTCTTTCCTGCATATTTTTCCCATTCAGCATGTTGACTATCATGCCATTCACTGCCTTCTTGCCTAGCAAGTTTTTGTAGATAATTATGCTGCTAAACTTATTGACCTTCCTTTTTGAGTTGGGGACTTCTTTTGTCTTGTTACTTTTAGCATTTTTCTTTTTAGACATATTTACAAATTTACAGTATGTCTTGGTATTGACTTGATTTTCTTGATTTTAATGGGAGTTCATCTTGTTTCTTAGATTTCAATGCCTGTTTCCTTCCCCAGATTAGGGAAATTTTTCTACCATAATTTCCTCGAGTAAGCCTTTCCCCTTTGCCTGGTCTTCTTCTGGGTCTCCCATGATACAAATGCTATTATGCTTATGGAGTCATTGATTTCCTTCAGTTGTCTTTCATGACCCAAGTTTTTTATTTCCCTCTTTTTTCAGCTTTATTATTTTCTTTAATTTTATCTTCTATATCAGTCTTTTTCCTCTGCTTTTTTCATCCTTCTGGTCATTACATCCAGTCATTTTCGAATCTTGTCTATTGCATTTTTGATTTTGGCCTGATTAGTGTTTTGCTCTTTTATCTTTGTGTTAAGGGACTCCCTGGTGTCTTCTATGTTTTCTTCAAGCTCAGCTAATATCTTTGTGGTAGCTTTATATTCTGGATCAGGCATATTACTCATTTCTCTTTGGATTATATCCTGAATGTGACCTTTTCTCCTTATTTCTTTTGGATTGAATTCCTCCATAGTGGTGTTTTTCTAGGTCTCTGTATTCTTCTATGTGTCAGAAAAGCATGTTTTGTTTCCTGTTTCTTAGAATAATTGTTTTATGAGAAGAGGTCATATAATATTCAGGACATGATGTTTTAGCCAGTGTCTCTGTTGTATGCTGTGTACACTCTGCTGCTGTGTTTTGGATGCTCTGTCCCTCAGGTCAGTCTTTTACAGTTTCTCCTTTTCTGCAGTGAGGAGGGTTTGGAACTTGGCTAGAGTGTGGCAAGTTTTTAGTAGGTGATCTCTGATCTGCTTGTTTAATGGGACCCAATGGTCTTGTCACTAGAGCTGAATATTTGTAAATCTCTATGATCAGCAGACATGGTGCATTGGGGTTTGTGCTGGCCTTCTGGAGGTTGGGCCCTTTATGTTGGTTCTCAGGCACACTTGCCTGAGAAAATCAGTAACAGAAAAGCACAGGGTGGGGTCAGAGCTTGGCATAAGGAGTTTAGATAGCCAGTGTTGATGCTGTGGTCTTTACTGAAGTTAGTTTATTCTGAATGGCAAGGTAGTGAATTGGCACCAGTCTGCTCTTTGGTCCACAGAGAGGGGAGTTTGCAATTGCTGCTGTCAGGGAAGCCCTCCAAGAAGAGGAAATAATTTCTTCTCTTGTTTCTCAGGCAACCTTCATATTGTTGTCTTCACACTGTCTGAGTCCGGGATGCTTGACCACCTGGAGCAGAACAGTGCACTTTGGGCTCTACCTCTGATGGTCCAGATTACTTTTAGAACTCCAAACTTTAGACATATGGTGAAAAGTTAAGATAAGGGAGGAGTAAGGAGATTGTAAGCTTGTCTCCTCCCTCAAAAAACAGCTAAATTGTTATCAAATCGTTCTGAATACCCAACAAATCAATTGGAGATACAAGTCTGCAAGTAAAAAAAAAGCCACCTTCTGGAAGGCAGGAGGTGTTGAGAATTGATTTGGAGAAGACAATGCTGTTGATATAGCAGGATCATGGAAGGATCTTGCTTATAGAGGCTACTGCAAAGTGTTATAAGCAACACAGTGCCAAATCTGAACTTTTAGAAGTCTGTTACAATAGGGGATGTGCCTGGCTTAAAGGCACTCAGGTGGCAAAGGAGGGCAGAAACCTAGAAGTAACTATGTGGTCTGAGTATCTCCCTGGGCACAAGAAAGGTGGGTGGTGCCAACGTGCTGTGCCGTTTCTAAGCATAAGACTTAGACTGAGTGCAACAAGCAGGGGTATTGGCTTTCTGCTCTGTTTTGACATAAACTCTGAACTGCTGCATGCTCGTGTGATTGCTTTCCTCTCACAGGCTGGTAAAAGTGCAGCAAGACCCTCCCCCAGAGGCACAGAACAGGTCTGTGCCAAGGAAGTCCTTAAAATTTGGAGTTTTGAAACTAAGTCACATGCCCAAGATAAAAAAGCTTGGACACAGAGAAGGTGAATTTAGGGTTCTGATGGAAACTAGGGACACAAGATGAATGATTGAATGTTCTTTTATGAGGATTCCCTGAAGAGTGAAGGGTATGATCTCTTAACTCTCGGGCTAAAAGGTAAAGAGCCCCCATATTCATCCCACCCTTCAGTCCTGTGAACCTTCAGGGAGTAAAACAGCACCACCAAGTGTAGGCCAAAGTTACTTACATCAAGGCCCGCCCACCTACACCCTGGAGGCACATTTCCACTGAAACAAGTCAGCCTGAGAATCAGTGCAGTAGGCCTTTCTCCAAAAAGACCAGCACAACAGCTTCCCTTAAACCAAGTCTACTGGCCAAAGAGTGCTACAAAGCTTCATCTCCAGGGAAAATAATATCTAGCTTTCTGTTTATTTTTATTCTTTTTTTATTTATTATTTTCATTTTTTTCATTTTTTCAATTCTTTCTTATTTATTATTTTTTCTTTATATGTATATATATAATTTATATTTTTTTCTTTGCTTGTTTTCATTTTAATTTTATCTCTTTTCTTCTCTTTTCTTTTATTTTTATGTTTGAATCTACACTCTTAACAAGCAGACCTAAACACACCCAGGATCTAGTTTCTTATTTGCTTGTTTGGTTTTTGCATTTATTTCTTTCTTCATTGCTTTTCTGAACATGATGAGATGTAGAAATTCACCCCAAAAGAAAGGACAAAAAGTAGAAGTCATGCCCAGGGATTTAATCAATAAGGATATAAGTAAGACTTCTGAACCAGAATTTAAAACAATGATTATAAGGGGCGACTTTTGGGTGGCTCATTCAGGCATCTGAGTCTTTGTTTTGGCTCAGGTCATGATTTCACAGTTTCTAAGTTCAAGCTTCATGTCAGGCTTCAATATCAGAGTGCAGAGCCTGCTTGGGATTCTCTCTCTCTCTCTGCCTCTCTCTCTCCCCCCATCCCTCCCCTGCTCCTGTTCTCTCTATCTCTCTCTCTCAAAATAAATACTCTTAAGAAAAAGATTGTGAGATACTTGCTAGGCTTGAAAAAAGGATAGAAGGTACCAGAAAATTCCTTTCAGCAGAGATAAAATATATAAAATCTAGTACAGCCAAAATTAAAAATGCTATAGCTGAGATGGAAACCCATATGGATGACATGACAGCAAGGATAGACAAGACAGAAAAGCAAATTAGTGATATGGAAGATTAAATTATGGAAAATAATGATTTTGAAAAGAAAAGGGAAACAAAAATCATGGATTATGAAAGCAGACATAAATAACTCAGCAACTTACTGAAATGTAACAATATTCATATCATAGGATCCCAGAAGATGAAGAGAGTGAAAAAGGAGCAGGTTTATTCAAACAACTTATAGTGGAAAACTTACCTAATCTGGGAAATGACACATACATTAAAATCCAAGAATCACAGAGAATTCCTACTAAATTAAACAAAAGTTGGCCATCATCAAGGCATATCTTAGTCAAATTCAAAAAAATACACAGACAAGTAAAGAATCCTGAAAGCAGCAAGGTTAAAAAAAAAGTCCTTAACTTACAAAGGAAGACAGATAAGTTTTACAGCAGATCTGTCAAAAGAAATCTGGCATCCCAGAAAGTAGTAGCATGACATATTCAAAGTGCTGAAAAGTAAAAATATTCAGCCAAGAATTATTTATCGAGCAAGGCTGTCATTCAGAATAGAATGACAGATAAAGAGGTTCCCAGAAGAATAAAAAACTAAAGGAGTTCATGACGACTAAACAAGCCCTGCAAGAGTTTTTTATTTATTTATCTATTTTGAGAGCAAGAGAGAGAGAGAGAGAGAGAGAGAGAAAATACCAGTGGGGGAGGGGAAGAAAGAGGGAGAGAGAGAGAGAGAGAGAGAGAGACTCTCAAGCAGGCTCCATGCTGTCAGTGCAGAGCATGCATTGGGCTCTAACTTATAAACTATAAGATCATGACCTGAGCCAAAGTTAAAAATTGGATGCATAACTCACTGACCACCCATGAGCCCCATTCCCTGCAAGAAATTTTAAGAGAAACTATCAGTGGAGAAAAAAATACCAAAAGTAACAAAGAAAAGATAGGACCAGAGAGCATCACCAGAAGCACCAACTCTACAGGTAGCACAATGGCACTGAATTAATATCTTTCAATAATCACTCTGAATGTGAATAGACTAAATGCTTCCAGCAAAATCATAGGATGTCAGAATGAATGAAAAAGCACGATCAATCTATATGCTGCTTATGAGAGACTCATTTTAGACCTAAGGTCACCTGCAGTTTGAAAGTGAGGGAATTGAGAACCATCTCCCATGCTAATGGACATCAAAAGGAAGCCAGAGTAACCATACTTATATCAGACAAATTAGATTGTAAAGCAAAGACTGTTACAAAAAATGAAGGGGATTAGATTATAATTAATGGGTCTACTTATCAAGAAGATGTAACAATTGTAAATACAACCCCAACTTGGTGAAACTCAAATATATAAATCCATTCATAATAAACATAAGAAACTCATTGATATTAAAGAATAGTAGGCGAATTTAACAAATACAATCAACAATGGGCAGATCATCTAAGCATAAATAAATGGCAAAACAATGTCTTTGAATGACACACTGAACCAGATTGACTTAACAGATATGTTCAGAACATTTCATCCTAAAGCAGCAGAATACACATCCTTTTCAAGTGCACATGGAACATTCTCCAGAATGCACCACATACTGGGTCACAAATTAGCTCTCAACAAGTAGAAAAAATCGAGATCATACCATGCATATTTTCAGATGACCATGCTATGAAAATTTAAATCAAACACAAGAAAAAAAAATGGGAAGCCATTAATTACATGGAGGTTAAAGAACATTCTACAAAAGAATGAATGGGTTAGCCAGGAAATTAAGAAATTGAAAAAAAAACACATGGAAGCAAATGAAGATGAAAACACGACAGTCAAAAAACTTTAAGATGCAGCAAGGGCAGTTCTAAGATAGAAGTATATTGCAATTCAGTCTTATCTGAAGAAGTATGAAAGGTCCCAAATACACAACTTAACCTTACACCTAAAGTACCTAGAAAGGAGCAGCAAATAAAACCTAAATCAAGCAGAAGAAGGAAAATAATAAAGATGAATACAGAAATAAATGATATGGAAACAATCATACAAAAGAACACTCTAGAACAAATCAGTGAAACTAAGAGCTTGTCTTAAATGCATTAGCAAAAATGATAAACTCCTAGACAGACTTATCAAAAGGAACAGAGAAAAGACCCAAATAGATAAAATCACGAATGAAAGAGAGAAGATCACAAGCAACATCACAGAAATAAAAACAATTATAAGAGAATACTATGAAAAACTATTTTCCAACAAACTGGATTCTTAGAGTGGAAAAATTCTTAGAAACTCACAAACTACCAAAAGTGAAACATGAAGACAGAAAATTTGAATAGACCCATAACCAGGAAACAAATTGAATCAGTAATTAAAAATCTCCCAACAAACAGGGATCTTGGGCCAAATGGCTTTCCAAGGGAAATTCTACCAGACATTTAAAGAAGAGCTAATACCTACTTTTCTCAAACTGTTCCAAAACCTAGAAATGGAAAAAAAAACTTCCAAACTCATTCCATGATGCCAGCATTACCTTGATTCCCAAATCAGACAAAGATCCCACTAAGAAGGAGAATTATAGTCTAATATCTCTGATGAACATGGATGCAAAAATTGTCAATAAAATACTAGGAAATTGAATTCAACAGTACATTAAAAGTATTCATCATGATCAAATGTGATTTATTCCTGGGCTCCAGAAATGATTCAATATTTCTAAATCAATCACCATGATACACCACATGAATAAAAGAAAGGATAAGAGCTTTATGATCTTTTCAGTAGATTCAGAACACACATTTGACAAAATACAGCATCCATTCTTGATAAAACCTCAACAAGTAGAGATAGATGGAACACAACTCAACATCATAAAGGCCATATACAAAAGACCCACCTCTAATACACTCTCAATGTAGAAAACTTGAGAGCCTCTCCCCTACTGTCAGGAACAAGACAAGGATGTTCACTCTCACCATTAGTATTTAACATAGTATTACATGTCTTAGCCTCAGCAATCAGACAATAAGAAGAAAGAAAGGGCCTACAAATCACCAAGGAAGAAGTCAAACTTTCACTGTTTGAATATGACATACTCTCTGTAGAAAACCTGAAAGTCTCCACCAAAAAGTTGTTAGAATTAATACATGAATTTAGCAAAGTTGCAGTATAGAAAATCAATGTGTAGAAACTGGTTCCATTTCCATACACAAATAAATAAGCAGCAGAAAAAGAAATCAAGGATTTGATCCCAATTGCAAGCACTACAAACAATAAGATACCTAGGAAGAAACCTAAAAAACATGTAAAAAATCTGTACTCTGAAAACTATAGAATACTTATGAAAGAAATTGAAGAGGACACAATGAAATGTAAAAGCATTCCATGCTTATGAGTTGGAAGAACAAATATTGTTAAAATGTTTCTGCTATCCAAAGCAATGTACACATGTAATGAAATCTCTATCAAAGTACCACCAGAATTTTTCACAAAGCTGGAACAACAAATCTTAAGATTTTTATGGAACCACAATAGACCCCAAATAGCCAAAGCAATCCTGAGAAAAAAAAAAAACTGGAGGCATCACGATTCTGGATTTCAAGCTGTATTACAAATCTGTAATTCATTAAGACTGTGTGGTACTGGCACAAAAAAAGCAGACACATAAATAACTGGAACAGAATGGAGAATCCAGAAATTAACCCATAACTATATGGTCAAGTCCACTTCAACAAAGCAGGAAAAACAATCTAATGAAAGAGAGAGAGTCTCTTCAACAAATGGTGTTGAGAAAACTGGCTGGTGCCATGCAGAAGAATGAAACTGGACCACTTCCTTACACCATATACAAAATAAATTCAAAATGAATCAAATACCTAAATTTGAGACAGGAAACCATCAAAATTCTAGAGAAGAACAGATGCAGCTACTTCTGTGACATCAGCTGGTGAAACTTCTTACCAGACACACTGCTGAAGGCAAGGGAAACAAAAGCAAACATGAAGTATTGGAACTTCATCAAGATAAAAATCTTCTGCATAGAAAATGAAAAAAAAAATCAACAAAACTAAAGCCTATGGAATGTAAGAATATATTTGCAAATGACATATCATATAAATGGTTAGTATCCAAAATCCATAAAGAACATATCAAACTCAACACCCCACAAAACAAATAAACTAGTTAAGAAATGGGAAGAAAAGATGAATAGACATTTTTGCAAAGAAGACATCCAGGTGGCTAACAGACACATGAAAACATGCTCAACATCTCTGATTATCAGCGAAATACAAATTAAAACCATGATGAGCTGCTACCTAACAACTATAAAAATGGTTAAAATTAACAGCACAAGAAACAAAAAGTATTGGCAAAGGAGCAACACAAAGAGAAACTTCTTTAACGTGTTTTTTTTTTTTTTTTTTTTTTTTTTTTGGGACAGAGAGAGACAGAGCATGAACGGGGGAGGGGCAGAGAGAGAGGGAGACACAGAATCGGAAACAGGCTCCAGGCTCCGAGCCATCAGCCCAGAGCCTGACGCGGGGCTCGAACTCACGGACCGCGAGATCATGACCTGGCTGAAGTTGGACACTTAACCGACTGCGCCACCCAGGCGCCCCAAAGAGAAACTTCTTGCACTGTGTGTGGGAAGGCAAACTGATGCTGTCACTCTGGAGAATAGTATGGAGGTTTCTTAAAAGATAAAGCCAGATTCTGGAGAGAGTTAAAATGGTGGCATAGGAGGATGGTGGGCTCACCTAGTAGGCTGACCACTTAGATTCCACCCATATCTGCCTAAATAACCCAAAAAAATCCGCCAGAAGACTAGCGGAACTGACTCTTTGGAGCCAAGTGTAGACAAGACGCCCACAGAAGAGGGTAGGAAGGGCAGAAAGGTGGTGTGTGCCACAGACTGGCAGGAGGGAGCCAGGACGGTGGAGGGGCAGCCCACTCAGCAAGTTTGGAGGGGCCAGACTGCATGAGTTCTGATGGCCAGCGGAACTTAACATCTGGAATGTTATAAGTCAATAGCTCTGTTCAGAGAGCGGAAGGGCAAGAGGACACCGGGAGGGAGAGTTCCTGAGCCCCGGAAGATACAGCTAAGCTTAGCGGGGAAAAAAGGCACTGGCCAGCGTCATCTCCCTCTCCCATACTTGAGCTGAAATCCCAAAGCGAACAAGTTCCCGTCACCAAACTTGCTTGCACCTCGCAAACACCCAACACTGTGCTTCTGTGGATCCATCCCTCCTATGGGCCTACCACCCTCTTGGTGCTAAAGGGCCACTCCCTCAAGGGACCACTGACAGCAAAACAAGCTAAGTCTACCCCTCCCACCCCTGTGCACTTTGCATATCCTCCCTGGCTAATATGCCAGATCCCATCAAAGAAGCACTACAAGCCTGGAAGTGTGCAAGTAGCCCAGACAGGGGCCACACCACTCCACAGTGAGTCCTGCCACTGGGAGAGGGGAAGATAAGGTACACACAAGTCTGACTGTGGCCCCAGTGGTGGGCTGGGGACAGACATCAGGTCTGACTGTGGTCTCGCCCACCAACACAAGTTACTCCAGACAGCACAGGGGAAGTGCCCTGCAGTTCTGCGCCACCCCAAGTACTATCCAAATGGTGAAATGGAAGAATTCTCCTGAAAAGAAACTCCAAGAAGTAGCGACAGCTAAACGATTTGATCAAAAATGATTTAAGCAATATAAAGAACAAGAATTTAGAAGAATAGTCATAAAATTAATCGCTGGGCTTGAAAAAAGTATAGAGGACAACAGAGAATCTATTGCTACAGGATCAAGGGACTAAGAAACAGTCATAAGGAGATAAAAAATGCTATAAGTGAGCTGCAAAATAAAATTGAGGTGACCACAGCTCGAATTGAAGAAGCAGAGGAGAGAATAGGTGAATTAGAAGATAAAATTATGGAAAAAGAGGAAGCTGAAAAAAAAAGAGAGATAAAAACATCCAGGAGTATGTGGGGAGAATTAGAGAACTAAGTGATGCAAAGAAATGGAACAATATCTGTATAATAGGAAAACCAGAAGAGGAAGAGTGAAAGGGGTTGAAAATGTACTTGAACAAATCATAGCTGAGAACTTCCCTGATATGGGGAAGGAAAAAGGCATTGAAATCCAAGAGGCACAAAGAAGTCCCTTCAGACGTAACTTGAATCACTCTTCTGCAAGACATATCATTGTGAAACTGGAAAAATACAAGGATAAAGAGAAAATTCTGAAAGCAGCTAGGGATAAACAGGCCCTAACTTACAAAGATAGACAGATAAGGGTAGTAGCAGACCTATCTACTGAAACTTACTTAGCAGGCCAGAAAGGAATGGCAGGAAATCTTCAATGTGATGACAGAAAAAAATATGTAGCCAAGGATCCTTTATCCAGCAAGTCGGTTATTCAGAATAGAAGCAGAGATAAAGGGTTTCCCAAGGAAATGAACAAGCAAACACTGAAGGAATTCATCACCACTAAACCAGCCCTACAAGAGACCGTAAGGGGAACTCTTGGAGTGAAATGTTGCAAGGAACATACGGTACCAAAGACATCACTACAAGCATGAAACCTACAGACATAACAATGACTCTAAACCTATATCTTTCAATAACACCGAATGTAAATGGCCTAATTGCTGAAACCAAAAGACATAGGGTATCAGAATGGATAAAAAAACAAGACCCATCTATTTGCTATATACAAGAGACTCATTTTAGACCTGAGGACACCTTCAGATTAAAAGTTACAGGATGGAGAACTACCTATCATGCTATGGAAGTCAAAAGAAACCTGGAGTCGCCATACTTAGACAAACTAGACTTTAAATTAAAGGTTGTAACAAGAGATGAAGAAGGGCATTATATAATAATTACAGGGTCTATCCATCAGGAAGAGCTAAGAATTATAAATGTCTATGCAACAAATTTGGAAGCCCACAAATATATAAAACAAGTAATCACAAACATAAGCAAACTTATGGATAAAAATGTGGTAATCCAGGGGACTTTAATACTCCACTTACAACAATGGATAGATCATCTTGACACAGAATCAGTAAAGAAACAATGGCCCTGTAGGATACATTGGACAAGATGGACTTGACAGACATATTTAGAACTCTACATCTCAAAGCAGCAAAATATACTTTCTTCTTGACTATACATGGAACATTCTCCAAGATAGATCACATACTGGATCTCAAAACAGCCCTCAATAAATATAAAAGAACTGGGATCATACCATTCCGACTTTCAAATCACAATGCTATGAAACTTTAAATAAACCACACGAAAAAGTCTGGAAAACCTCCAAAAGCATGGAGGTTAAAGAACATCCTACTGAAGCTTGAATGGGTCAATAAGATATTTAGAGAAGAAATTAAAATATATATGAAAACAAATGAAAATGAAATTACAAAAATCCAACCACTTTGGGATGCAGCAAAGACAGTCCTTAGAGGAAAATACATAGCAATCCAGGCCTATCTCAAAAAAAAAAAGAAAAATCCCAAATACAAAATACAAAATCTAACAGCACACCTAAAGGAAATAGAAGCAAAACAGCAAAGACACCCCAAACCCAGCAGAAGAAGACAAATAATAAATATCAGAGCAGAAATAAACTATATAGAATTAAAAAAAAAAACACAGGAGAACAGATCAATGAAACCAAGAGTTGGTTTTTTAAAAAAATGAAGAAAAATTGACAAACCTCTAGCCAGGCTTCTCAAAACAAAGAGAGGACCAAAATAGATAAAATCATGAAAGAAAAAGGATTTATTACAACCAATCCCTCAGAAATAAAAGCACTTATAAGGGAATACTATGAAAAATCATATGCCAACAATCTGGACAACCTGGAAGAAATGGACAAATTCCTAAACACCTGCACACTTCCAAAATCAAATGGGAAAAATAGAAAATTTGAACCGACCCATAACCAGCGAAGAAATTGAATCAGTCATCAAAAATCCCCCAACAATTAAGAGTCCAGGACCAGACGGCTTCCCTGCGGAATTCTACCAGGCATTTAAATCAGAGATACTACCTATCCTTCTAAAGCTGTTCCAAAAAATAGAAATGGAAGGAAAACTTCAGATTCATTCTATGAAGCCAGCATTACTTTGACTCCTAAACCAGACTGAGGCCCAGAAAAAAGAGAACTACAGGCCAATATCCCTGATTAATATGGATGCAAAAATTCTCAATAAGACACCAGCAAATCGAATTGAACAGCATATAAAAAGAATTATTCACCATGATCAAGTGGGATTCATGCCTGGGCTGCAGGGCTGGTTCAACATTCGCAAATCAATCAATGTGCTACATCACATTAACAAAGAAAAGATAAGAACCATATGATCCTGCCAATCGATGCAGAAAAAGCATTTAACAAAATTCTGCATTCTTTCTTAATGAAAACCAACGAGAAAGTCGTGTTCAAAGAAACATACTTAAAGATCATAAAAGCCATTTATGAAAAGCCCACAGCTAACATCATCCTCAATGGGGAAAAACTGAGAGCTTTCCCCCTGAGATCAGGAACACGGCAGGGACGTCCACTCTCACCGCGTTGTTTAACATCATGATGGAAGTTCTAGCATCAGCAATAAGACAACAAAAGGAAATCAAAGGCAACAAAATTGGCAATGATGAAGGCAAGCTTTCGCTTTTTGCAGATGACATTATATCATACATGGAAAACCCGATAGACTCCACCAAAAGTCTACTAGAACTGACACATGAATTCACCAAAGTCGCAGGACACAAAATCGATGTACAGAAATCAGTTACATTCTTATACACTAATAATGAAGCAACAGAAAGACAAAGAAACTGATCCCATTCACAATAGCACCAAGGAGCATAAAATACCTTGGAATAAACCTAACCAAAGATGTAAAAGATCTGTATGCTGAAAACTACAGAAAGCTTATGAAGGATATTGAAGAAGATGCAAAGAAATGGAAAAGTATTCTGTGCTCATGGATTAGAATAATAAATATTGTTAAAATGTCAATATTACCCAAAGGAATCTACACATTCAATTCAATCCCAATCAAAATTACACCAGCATTCTTCTGGAAGCTAGAACAAGCAATCCTAAGATTTGAATGGAACCACAAAAGACCCTGAATAGCCAAAGTAATTTTGAAGAAGACCAAAGCAGGAGGCATCACAAACCCAGACTTTATCCTCTACTACAAAGCTGTAATCATGAAACAGCATGGTATTGGCAGAAAAACAGACACATAGACCAATGGAATAGAATAGAGACTCCTGAATTAGACCCACAAAAGTATGCCTAACGAATCTTTGAAAAAGCATGAAAGAATATCCAATGGAAAGAAGACAGTCTCTTTAACAAATGGTGCTGAAAGAATTGGACAGCAACATGCAGAAGAATGGGATCAGTTTCTTTATTTCTCTTTCTGTTGCTTCATTATTGGTGTATAAAAATGCAACCTGGGAAGGTAGGGAAGAGGGCGGGTTAGGAGGACGCTGGGCTCACCACACATCCTGCTGATCACTTAGATTCCACCTACACCTGCCTGACTAACCCAGAAAACCGCCAGAAGACTAGCAGAACGGAGTCTCCGGAGCCAAGCGTAGACGAGAGGCCCACAGAAGACGGTAGGAAGGGCGGCGAGGCGGTGCAAGTTCCACAGAAAGGTGAGAGGGAGCCGGGGTGGAGGGGCAGCCTGCCGGACAAGCAGAGCCCCTGAGTCTGGCTTGCAAAAGCAGAGGTGCTGGATGGAGTGTGTTCTGACAGCAAGCGCGACTTAGCATCTGGGAGGTCATAAGTTAACAGCTCTGCTCAGAAAGCAGGAAGGCTGGAGGACAACAGGAGGGAGAGTTGCTGAGCCCCTGGACGACAGAGCTCAGTTTGGCGGGGAATAAAGGCGCTAGCCAGCGCCATCTCCCTCGCCCATTCCCCAGCCAAAATCCCAAAGGGAACCAGTTCCTGCCAGGGAACTTGCTTGCTCCACGCAAACACCCAACGCTGTGCTTCTGCAGAGCCACCCCTCCGGTAGCGGGTCTGACTCCCTCCCGCTGCCACAGGGCCCCTCCTGAAGTGGATCACCTAAGGAGAAACGAGCTAAGCCTGCCCCTCCTGCCCCCGTGCACCCTGCCTACCCACCCCAGCTAATATGCCAGATCCCCAGCACCACAAGCCTGGCAGTGTGCAAGTAGCCCAGACAGGCCACGCCACACCACAGTGAATCCCGCCCCTAGGAGAGGGGAAGAGAAGGCACACACCAGGCTGACTGTGGCCAAAGTGGTGGGCTGGGGGCAGACTTCAGGTCTGACTGCTGCCCCGCCCACCAACTCCAGTGATACACCACAGCACAGGGGAAGTGCCTTGCAGGTCACCACCACTCCAGGGACTATCCAAGATGACGAAATGGAAGAAATCTCTTCAAAAGAATCTCCAGGAAATATCAAAAGCCAATGAACTGATCAAAAAGGATTTAAATCATATAACAGAAAGTGAATTTAGAATAATAGTCATAAAATTAATCGCTGGGCTTGAAAACAGTATAGAGGACAGCAGAGAATCTCTTGCTACAGAGATCAAGGGACTAAGGAACAGTCAGGAGGAGCTGAAAAACGCTTTAAACAAAATGCAAAATAAAATGGAAACGACGACGGCTTGGATTGAAGAGGTAGAGGAGAGAATAGGTGAACTAGAAGATAAAGTTATGGAAAAAGAGGAAGCTGAGAAAAAGAGATAAAAAAATCCAGGAGTATGAGGGGAAATTAGAGAACTAAGTGATACACTAAAAAGAAATAATATATGCATAATTGGTATCCCAGAGGAGGAAGAGAGAGGGAAAGGTGCTAAAGGTGTACTTGAAGAAATAATAGCTGAGAACTTCCCTGAACTGGGGAAGGAAAAAATCATTGAAATCCAAGAGGCACAGAGAACTCCCTTCAGACGTAACTTGAATCGATCTTCTGCACGACATATCATAGCCAAACTGGCAAAATACAAGGATAAAGAGAAAATTCTGAAAGCAGTAAGGGATAAACGTGCCCTAACTTATAAAGGGAGACCTATAAGACTCATGACTGATCTCTCTTTTGAAACCTGGCAGGCCAGAAAGGATTGGCATGAGATCTTCAATGTATTGAACAGAAAAAATATGCAGCCGAGAATCCTTTATCCAGCAATTCTGTCATTTAGAATAGAAGGAGAGATAAAGGTCTTCCCAAACAAACAAAAACTGAAGGAATTTGTCACCACTAAACCAGCCCTACAAGAGATCCTAAGGGGGATCCTGGGAGACAAAGTACCAGAGACATCGCTACAAGCATAAAACATACAGACATCACAATGACTCTAAACCCGTATCTTTCCATAATAACACTGAATGTAAATGGATTAAATGCGCCAACCAAAAGACATAGGGTATCAGAATGGATAAAAAAAAAAAAAAACAAGACCCATCTCTTTGCTGTCTACAAGAGACTCATTTTAGATCTGAGGACACCTTTAGATTGAGAGTGAGGGGATGGAGAACTATTTATCATGCTCCTGGAAGCCAAAAGAAAGCTGGAGTAGCCATACTTATATCAGACAAACTAGACTTTAAATTAAAGGCTGTAACAAGAGATGAAGACGGGAATTATATAATAATCACAGGGTCTATCCATCAGGAAGAGCTAACAATTATAAATGTCTATGCGCCGAATACCGGAGCCCCCAAATATATAAAACAATTACTCACAAACATAAGCAACCTTATTAATAAGTATGTGGTAATTGCAGGGGACTTTAACACTCCACTTACAGAAATGGATAGATCATCTAGACACACGGTCAATAAAGAAACAAGGGCCCTGAATGACACATTGGATCAGATGGACTTGACAGGTCTATTTAGAACTATGCATCCCAAAGCAACAGAATATACTTTCTTCTCGAGTGCACATGGAACATTCTTCAAGATAGATCACACACTGGGTCACAAAACAGCCCTTCATAAGTATACAAGAATTGAAATTATACCATGCATACTTTCAGACCACAATGCTATGAAGCTTGAAATCAACCACAGGAAAAAGTCTGGAAAACCTCCAAAAGCGTGGAGGTTAAAGAACACCCTACTAAAGATTGAGTGGGTCAACCAGACAATTAGAGAAGAAATTTAAAAATATAGGGAAACAAACAAAAATGAAAATACAACAATCCAAATGCTTTGGACAGCGAAGGCAGTCCTGAGAGGAAAATACATTGCAATCCAGGCCTATCTCAAGGAACAAGAAAAATCCCAAATACAAAATCTAACAGCACACCTAAAGGAAATAGAAGCAGAACAGCAAAGGCAGCCAAAACCCAGCAGAAGAAGAGAAATAATAAAGATCAGAGCAGAAATAAACAATATAGAATCTAAAAAAACGGTAGAGCAGATCAACGAAACCAAGAGTTGGTTGTTCGAAAAAATAAACAAAATTGACAAACCTCTAGCCAGGCTTCTCAAAAAGAAAAGGGAGATGACCCAAATAGATAAAATCATGAATGAAAATGGAATGATTACAACCAATCCCTCAGAGATACAAACAATTATCAGGGAATACTATGAAAAATTATATGCCAACAAACTGGACAACCTGGAAGAAATGGACAAATTCCTAAACACCCACACTCTTCCAAAACTCAATCAGGAGGAAATAGAAAGCTTGAACAGACCCATAACCAGCAAAGAAATTGAATCGGTTATCAAAAATCTCCCAACAAATAAGAGTCCAGGACCAGATGGCTTCCCAGGGGAGTTCTACCAGACGTCTAAAGCAGAGATAATACCTATCCTTCTCAAGCTATTCCAAGAAATAGAAAGGGAAACTTCCAGACTCATTCTATGAAGCCAGTATTCCTTTGATTCCTAAACCAGACAGACCCAGTAAAAAAGGAGAACTACAGGCCAATATCCCTGATGAATATGGATGCAAAAATTCTCAATAAGATACTAGCAAATCGAATTCAACAGCATATAAAAAGAATTATTCACCATGATCAAGTGGGATTCATTCCTGGGATGCAGGGCTGGTTCAACATTCACAAATCAATCAACGTGATACATCACATGAATAAAAGAAAAGATAAGAACCATATGATCTTGTCAATCGATGCAGAAAAGGCCTTTGACAAAATCCAGCACCCTATCTTAATAAAAACCCCTGAGAAAGTCAGGATAGAAGGAACATACTTAAACATCATAAAAGCCATTTGTGAAAAGCCCACAGCTAACACCATTCTCAGTGTGGAAAAACTGAGAGCTTTTTCCCTGAAATCAGGAACACGACAGGGATGCCCACTCTCACCGCTATTGTTTAACATAGTTTGGAAGTTCTAGCATCAGCAATCAGACAACAAAAGGAAATCAAAGGCATCAAAATTGGCAAAGATGAAGTCAAGCTTTCGCTTTTGGCAGATGACATTATATTACACATGGAAAATCCGATAGACTCCACCAAAAGTCTCTAGAACTGATACATGAATTCAGCAAAGTTGCAGGATACAAAATCAATGCACGGAAATCAGTTGCATTCTTATACACTAACAATGAAGCAACAGAAAGACAAATAAAGAAACTGATCCCATTCACAATTGCACCAAGAAGCATAAAATACCTAGGAATAAATCTAACCAAAGATGTAAAAGATCTGTATGCTGAAAACTATAGAAAGCTTATGAAGGTAATTGAAGAAGATATATAGAAATGGAAAAACATTCCCTGTTCATGGATTGGAAGAATAAATATTGTCAAAATGTCAATACTACCCAAAGCTATCTACACATTCAATGCAATCCCAATCAAAATTGCACCAGCATTCTTCTCAAAGCTAGAACAAGCAATCCTAAAATTCATATGGAACCACAAAAGGCCCCGAATAGCCAAAGTAATTTTGAAGTGAAGACCAAAGCAGGAGGCATCACAATCCCAGACTTTAGCCTCTACTACAAAGCTGTCATCATCAAGACAGCATGGTATTGGCACAAAAACAGACACATAGACCAATGGAATAGAATAGAAACCCCAGAACTAGACCCACAAACGTATGGCCAACTAATCTTTGACAGAGCAGGAAAGAACATCCAATGGAAAAAAGACAGTCTCTTTAACAAATGGTGCTGGACAGCACCATGCAGAAGGTTGAAACTAGACCACTTTCTCACACCATTCACAAAAACAAACTCAAAATGGATAAAGGACCTGAATGTGAGACAGGAAACCATCAAAACCCTAGAGGAGAAAGCAGGAAAAGACCTCTCTGACCTCAGTCATAGCAATTTCTTACTTGACTCATGCCTTCCCAAAGGCAAGGGAATTAAAAGCAAAAATGAATTACTTGGACCTTATGAAGATTAAAAGCTTCTGCACAGCAAAGGAAACAACCAACAAAACTAAAAGGCAACCAAAGGAATGGGAAGAGATATTTGCAAATGACATATCGGACAAAGGGCTAGTATCCAAAATCTATAAAGAGCTCACCAAACTCCACACCCGAAAAACAAATAACCCAGTGAAGAAATGGGCAGAAAACATGAATAGACACTTCTCTAAAGAAGACATCCGGATGGCCAACAGGCACATGAAAAGATGCTCAACGTCGCTCCTTATCAGGGAAATACAAATCAAAACCACACTCAGATATCATCTCACGCCAGTCAGAGTGGCCAAAATGAAGAAATCAGGAGACTATAGATGCTGGAGAGGATATGGAGAAACAGGAACCCTCTTGCACTGTTGGTGGGAATGCAAACTGGTGCAGCCGCTCTGGAAAACAGTGTGGAGGTTCCTCAGAAAATTAAAAATAGACCTACCCTATGACCCAGCAATAGCACTGCTGGGATTTTACCCAAGGGATACAGGAGTACTGATGCATAGGGGCACTTGTACCCCAATGTTTATAGCAGCACTCTCAACTATAGCCAAATTATGGAAAGAGCCTAAATGTCCATCAACTGATGAATGGATAAAGAAATTGTGGTTTATATACACAATGGATTACTACATGGCAATGAGAAAGAATGAAATATGGCCCTTTGTAGCAACGTGGATGGGACTGGAGAGTGTGATGGTAAGTTGAATAAGCCATACAGAGAAAGATACCATATGTTTTCACTCTTATGTGGATCCTGAGAAACTTAACAGAAACCCATGGGGGAGGGGTAGGAAAAAAAAGAGTTTAGAGAGGGAGAGAGCCAAGGCATAAGAGACTCTTAAAAACTGAGAACAAACTGAGGGTTGATGGGGGGTGGGAGGGAGGGGAGGGTGGGTGATGGGTGTTGAGGAGGGCACCTTTTGGGATGAGCACTGGGTGTTGTATGGAAACCAATTTGACAATAAATTTCATATATTGAAAAAAATGCAACCTATTTCATGCAACCTATTGATTTTCTATTCTGTAACTTTGCTGAATTCATGTATCAGTTTTAGCTGAATTTTGGTGGAGTCTGTCAGGTTTTCCATTTAGAGTATCATGGTCCTTCTTGCTCCCCTGACCCGGTGCTTCTCTAGGATTCAAAGTCCCACTCCATGCCGCCTGGCACTGGGGAAGCGCCTCTCTGTGCAGTTCGACTGTGGTCCCAGTGTCTGTGCTGTTGGACTTCAGGGAGGATGGCCTTTTCTTGCTGTTGTCTGGGCCGCAGACCTTGTTGCTAAGTCCAGTGGTGGTGGACACAGTCAGGCTTTGTTCTGTCCCACAGCACTCCAAGGAGGGGACTGCTTTCTCCTACTGTGGAATGAGCCCCTGAGCTACCACCAAACCCAGAGCTGGATTCCCTCCTCCCCAGGTGCTCAAAAGGGGCAACTGGCCCCAGTCAGAAGAAAGCTCCCCAGTTAGAGATGGGATCCTTCTCAGTCCCAGTCCGAGGTTTATCTCTTGTCCAGATACAGTCCTAAGGTTCCCCAGCCACTCTTTCTCTTCCCTTTGTCTCTCTACAAAAGGGGATCCCTCCCCTCCATTCCTACGCAGCCTGCTTTATCTCCCCTAGTTCGCAATCACCCACCTATAGCCCATCAAGGATGTCCTGGTGTCTCTCCTTTGGACTCAGTCTCTTTTCCTCCCAGACTCTTGGGGTTCAAAGTCCTTTGGCTTCAGTACTTCTTTGTTTAAGAGGTGTGGGAAGTACAGATCCTCCTACTTCTCCACGATGTTGGCCTGCCTCGCCTCCCACTTGCACATTTTAAATGTGCTAATGTTGGTTCATAAAATAATGATTACTTTTTTAAATGTTTGTTTTTGAGAGAGAGAGAGAGAAAGAGAGCATGCGTGGGTGGGAGAGGGGCAGAGAGAGAGAGGGAGACACAATCTGAAACAGGCTCCAGGCTCTGAACTGTCAGCACAGAACCTGATATAGAGCTCAAACTTGGGAATGGCGACATCATGACCTAGGCCAAAGTCAGATGTTTAACCAACTGAGCCAAACAGGAGCTCAAAATAAAGATTACTTTAAAAGCAGGCTTGTGTTATTTACTTAATGTTAATTGTAAAATTGACAGTAAAGGCATTTAATTATTTTATAGTTTTTTAAAAAATGAATGCTGCATAACCAGCACTCTTGATAGCATAGAGGAAGATATAATGTCAAAAATCACAGACACTTACAATCTTGACTTGAAAAGTGATTTATAAAAATTGGACTATAAATGTGCAAAAGCTTTAGAAATATCTTTTTTTTTTAGTTTTTGAGTACACTTGACACACGATGTTACATTAGTTTCATATGGAAAACTCTGTGATTTGACAAGTTTATACATTATACAATTTTCACCAAAAGTGTACCTATCATCTGTCCCATTACATCAACTTTACATTATCATTGATTATTCTGTATTCTTTGACTTTTATTCTAATGACTTATTCAATCCATAACTGGATGCTGGTATCTTCCACTGACCTTCACCCCTTTAACCCGATCTCTTATCTCCCTTCTCTCTGACAACCATCAGGTTGTTCTCCATATTTATAGGTCTGATTCTGCTTTTTATTTTTCTTTTTTGATTATTCCTTTATTGTTTTTGTTTTAGATTTGACTTATGAGTGTAATCACATGATATACCTCTTTCTCAGTCAGAATTATTTCACATATCATAATAGCACCTAGATCCATCCATGTTGTCTGAAATGGCACAATCTCATCCTTATTATGACTGTGAAATATCTTTCTTATTTATTCATCTATTGATGAATGCTTAGGGTGCTTCCATATCAAGGCAATAGTATATAATGCTGCACTAAACATAAGGGTGCATATATCTTTTTTGTTTTTGTTTTTTTTTTGTGTGTTAACTTTTTATTTCAATTCAAGTTTATTAACATACAATGTTACATAGTTTCAGGTGTACAATATAGTGATTAAACAGCTCCATACATCACTCTATTCTATTCAAAACAAGGGCACTCCCTAATTTCCAACACCAATTTAAAGCATGTCCCCCAACCCCATACTCTCTGCTAACCATCAGATTGTTCTCTATAATTAAAGTCTGTTTCTTGCTTTGACTAATTTTTCCCTTGTCTTCTTTGTTTTATTTCTTAAATTACACATATGAGTGAAATCATATGGTATTTATCTATCTCTGTCTGACTTATTTTGCTTCTCATTATATGCTCTAACCCCATCCACATTGTTGCAAATGGCAAGATTTCATAATTTTTCATGGCTGAATAATATTCCTTTGTTTATATATACCAAATCTTTATGCATTCATCAGTCATGGACACTTGTGCTGTTTCCATATCTTTGCTATTATAACTAATGCTGATATACAAGCAGGGATGCATGTATGTATTTGAATTAGTGTTTTTGTATTCTCTGTGTAAATACCCAAGAGTTCAATTGGTGGATCATAGGGTAGTTCTATTTTCACCTTTTTAAAAATCTCAATACTCTTCCACAGTGGTTTCCACCAACAGTATATGATGTTCCTTTTCTCCACATCCTTGCCAACATTTGTTGTTTCTTGTTCTGTTGATTTTAGCCATTCTGACAGGTGTGAGGTGATATCTCATTGTAGTTTGATTACATTTCCCTGATGATAAGTGATGTTGAGCATTTTTTCATGTGTCTATTGGCCATCTGGATGTCCTCTTTGGAGAAATGTCTGTTTGTGTCTTCTCACATTTTTACTGGATTATATGTTACTTTGGGGTTGAGTTTTTTAAGTTCTTTATATATTCTGGATACTAGTCCATTGTTCTATATATATAATTTGCCAATATCTTCTCCCATTCCATGGGGTGCCTTGATATTTTTCTTTATTACCATATTTGCAAATGTAATTACAATATGTCTTGCTGTTAGTCTGCTTTTGTTGATTTTATCAGGAGTTCTCTGTGTCTCCTCAATTTGTATGTCTGTATTCTTTCTCTGATTAGGGAAATTTTCAGTTATTATTTCTTGAAATAAATTTCCTGTCCCTTTTCTCTCTTTTTTTCTTCTGTCTCCTATGATTTGAATGTGATAATGTTTGATGGAGTCCCTGAATTTCCTGCCTATGCTTGTGATTCATCATACTTCCTTCGGTCTTCTGTTCAGCTTCATTATTTTCCATTATTTTTCTTCTATTTCATTTATTTGTTGCTCTTCTTTTTCCATATTTGTCTTCATTACATCCAGTATGTTTTGAATCTCAGTTATTGCATTTTTTCATTTCTGTTTTTAACTTTTTTAAAATCTCTTCCATAAGGGTATCCTTGAAATCTTCCAATTTTCTCAAGCCCAGCGAATATTCTTATGTTTATGCTTTAAATTTTCCACCAGTCTGTTTCGATTATGTGTCTCTGGCTGTGACATTTTCTTGTTTCATTTGAGATGATTTCCTCTATCTTGGCATTTTACTAGGGCTCTGACTTCTTCCGTTTGTTAGAAAAGCCCATTATGAGAGAGCCAAAGCATAAGAGACTCTTAAAATCTAAGAACAAACTGAGGGTTGATGGGGGTTGGGAGGGAGGGGAGGGTGGGTGATGGGTATTGAGGAGGGCACCTTTTGGGATGAGCACTGGGTGTTGTATGGAAACCAATTTGACAATAAATTTCATATTAAAAAATAAAGAAGAAGAAGAAGAAGAAGAAGAAGAAGAAGAAGAAGAAGAAAAAGAAAAGCCCATTATGTTTCCTGCTCCTGAGATAATGTCTTTATGAAGAAGAGGTCAGATAGGGACCAGGGCCTGGTGCTTTTGGAAGTGCCCCTGGTGTGTGCCACAAGCACTTTGCTTCTGTTTTCTGGATGTTCTATCCTTCAGGCCAGTCATCTGCAGAGGCTCTCCTTGCATGCAGTGGGCAGTGTTTGAACCTTGGCCACAGTGTGGGCAGTTTTAACTAGGTGTGCTCTGGTCTTCTGGTTAACTAAGACTTGATTTGACAATAAATTATATTAAAAAATAAAAATAAAAAATAAATAACAAAATAAATAAATGAGACCTGATGCTCCTTCCACTAGAACTGAAGCATTGTTGTAGTCAACTCTAGTCAGGAAGCTCTGTTGAAGCTCTCTCTACTCAGGAGACATGGTGTATGTGGGACTTTCTGCTTGTCTTATGGGGAAGGGAACTGTCATCTGGGACTGAAGCACACTTTCCCTAGAAGGACAGTAACAACTGAGTGCAAGGGGGTGGGGCTTGTTGTAACCAGGTTAGGCAGCCAGTGTTTGTGTTGTGATGTTTATTGCATGCTGCTCTGGGCCTATGCTGAGGGTCAGGGGAGGAAAATAGCGCCAGACAGCTTCTTTGTCCTTGATGGGGTCTCTGTACTTGCTGCTGTCAGGAAGCACTCCCAGGAGAGCAAATAATTGCCCCTCTATGTGTCCTAGGCATTGCTCAGATAGTTGTTTTCATGCTGTCTCCAGGTTGTTTGCCTGCCCTCTCTCCAGGAGCATCTCAGTGACCCCCCCAGGCTCTATCGCAGCCAACACTGCTGACTTTCAAAACTTCATAGTTTAGAAATGTGATGTGGGCAGGGGCCTGTGCTGGTCTTCTGGCGGAGGGACTTGCTGTACTGGGACTATGCAGGTTTGACCAGGAAGGGCCATTGCGGTAGAGTGCATTGGCGTGGGACTTGGCACAAGAAGGCTAGGCAAACAGTTGCCTAGTGTCAGGGTTGAGCTAGTCTTGGCAGGTGGCTCTGCATCTACGCTGAGGGGCAAGGGAGTTAAATGGCACCCGCTGGCTCTTTTGTCTCCAGCAAGACGTTTCTGTGAATGTTACCTCACACAGATATGCCCCCAAGAAGAGTGAACAATTTTCTCTTGTGTGCCTTAAGTGTTCCTCAGATAGATCAGTCTGCCCTCAGGTTGTTTGTCTGCCTCCTCTCCAGGACTAGGGCAGCACTCACAGATTTCTCTCCCAGCCAAGCCCACCAACCTTTAAAACCCCATTCTTCAAGCCTTTTTGGTTTCAAAAACTCATGAAAATCAGACACTCTCATTTTCCCAGCCAATGGCTTTGTGCAAGTGTTCTCTTTGTGTGTTCCTCTATGTGTTCCTCTTTCACTCTTCTCTGCAAACAGGACTCCCTCCTTCCCCAGCACAAGCGAACCTTTTCTCTTTCAAACCATGTGTCCGTACTTGTTACTTTCCTTGATGTGGCCTCTCCTCTCCCTCTAGTTGTGGAGTTGTTCAGTCTACAGGTTGATATGTCATGTGTTCAGAGGATTTGATAACTTTATACTTGTGTTTGAGGGACCAGAGGAGCCTAGGGGCCTCCTACTATGAAGCTACTTCTGTTTTATGGTTTTGGTGCAATTGTAAATGGGATCAATTCCTTAATTTATCTTTCTGCTGCTTCATTTTTGGTGTGTAGATATGCAACATATTTGTGTGGGTTGACTTTGTATGCAACAATTTTACTGAATTTGTCTACCAGTTGTAGCACTATTTTGGGTGGATTCTTTCAGGTTTCCATACATAATATCAGGTCATCTACAAACATTGAAAGTTTTACTTCCTCTTCACTGATTTTGATGCCTTTTATTTTTGTTACTTGACTGTTATAGATAGGACTTACAATATTATATTGAGTAGAAGTGGTGAGACTGAACATTCTTGTCTTTTTCCTGACTTTAGGGAACTAGCTCTCACTTTTCCACATTTAGGATGATGTTAGCTGTGGGCCTTTCATAGATGGCCTTTATTAGGTACTAAACGTATGTTGTTTAGCTTTTTTTTTTCTTTATCATGAATGGATGCTATACGTTGTCAAATACTTCATCTCCATCTTTTGAACCAATCATATAGTTCTCATTTTTTCTCCTACTGATGTGTTTGAGATTGACTTATTTGCAAATATTGAATCACCCTTGCGACCCAGGAATAAACCCCACTTGATCACAGTGAATGATTTTTTAATATAAAATTTATTGTCAAATTGGTTTCCATACAACACCCAGTGCTCATCCCAACAGGTGCCCTCCTCAATAAAAATCACGCACCCTGCACTCCCTCCCACTCCCCATCAAACCTCAGCTTGCTCTCGGTTTTTAAGAGTCTCTTATGGTTTGGATCCCTCCCTCACTAAACTCCCCTTCCCCTCCCCCATGGTCTTCTGTTAAGTTTCTCAGGATCCACATAAGAGTGAAAAAATATGGTATCTGTCTTTTCCTGTATGACTTATTTCACTTAGCAGAACACTCTCCAGTTCCATCCATGTTGCTACAAAAGGACAGATTTCATTCTTTCTCATTGCCAAGTAGTATTCCATTGTGTATATAAACCACAATTTTTGTATCCACTCATCAGTTGATGGACCTTTAGGCTCTTTCCATAATTTGGCTATTGTTGAAAGTACTGCTATAAACATAGGGGTACAAGTGTCCCTATGCATCAGCCCCTATGCATCCTGTATCTCTTGGGTAAATTCCTAGCAGTGCTACTGCTGGATCGTAGGGTAGATCGAATTTTAATTTTTTGAGGAACCTCCACAGTTTTCCAGAGCAGCTGCACCAGTTTGCATTCCCACCAACAGTGCAAGAGGGTTCCCATTTCTCCACATCTTCACCACCATCTATAGTCTCCTAATTTGTTCGTTTTAGCCACTCTAACTGGTGTGAGGTGGTATCTGACTGTGGTTTTGATTCGTATTTCTCTGATGAGGAACGACGTTGAGCATCTTTTCATGTGCCTGTTGGCCATCTGGATGTCTTCTTTAGAGAAGTGTCTATTCATGTTTTCTGCCCATTTCTTCACTGGATTATTTGTTTTTCAGGTGTGGAGTTTGGTGGAGCTCTTTATAGATTTTGGATACTAGCCCTTTGTCTAATAAGTCATTTGCAAATATCTTTTCCCATTACTTCCATTGCCTTTTAGTTTTGTTGATTGTTTCCTTGGCAGTGCAGAAGCTTTTTATCTTCATGAGGTCCCAATAGTTCATTGTGCTTTTAATTCCCTTGCCTTTGGAGATGCGTCAAGCAAGAAATTGCTGCAGCTAAGGTCAGAGAGGTTTTTCCTGCTTTCTCTTCTAGGATCTTGATGGTTTCCTGTGTCACATTCAGGTCCTTTATCCATTTTGAGTTTGTTTTTGTGAATGGTGTAAGAAAGTGGTCTAGTTTCATCCTTCTGCATGTTGCTGTCCAGTTCTCCCAGCATCATTTGTCAAAGAGACTGTATTTTTTCCATTGGATATCCTTCCTGCTTTGTCAAAGATTAGTTGCCATACTTTTGTGATCTATCTTGGAGAATGTTCCATGTGCACTCGAGAAGAAAGTGTATGCTGTTGCTTTGGGTGCAGAGTTCTAAATATATCTGTCAAGTCCATCTGATCCAATGTATCATTCATGGCCCTTGTTTCTTTCTTGATCCTGTGTTTAGATGATCTATCCATTGTTATAAGTGGAGTATTAAAATCCCCTGCAATTACCACATTCTTATCAATAAGGTTGTTTATGATTGTGATTACTTGTTTTATATATTTGTGGACTTCCAAATTTGATGCAGAGACATTTATAATTGTTAACTCTTCCTGATGGATAGACCCTGTAATTATTGTATAATGCCCTTCTTCATCTCTTGTTAGAGCCGTTAATTTAAAATCTCATTTGTCTGATACAAGTATGGCTACTGCAGCTTTCTTTTGACTTCCACTAGCATGATAGATAGTTCTCCATCCTGTCACTCTCAATCTGAAAGTGTCCTCATGTCTAAAATGAGTGTCTTATAGACAGCAAAGAGATGGGTCTTGTTTTTTTTTTTATTCCATTCTAATACCCTATGTCTTTTGCTTGGAGCATTTAGTCCATTTACATTCAGTGTTATTATATAAAGATATGGGTTTAGAGTGATTGTGATGTCTGTTGGTTTCATGCTTATAGTGATGTCTCTGGTACTTTGTGGTCTTTGCAACATTTCACTCACAGAATCCCCCTTAGGATCCCTTGTAGGGGTGGTTTAGTGGTGATTAAATCCTTCAGTGTTTGTTTGTTTGGGAAAACCTTTATCTCTGCTTCTATTTTGAATGACATATTTGCTGGATAAAGGATACTTGGCTGCATATTTTTTTTTCTGTTCATCACATTGAAGATTTCCTGCCATTCCTTTCTGGCCTGCCAAGTTTCAGTATATAGATCTGTCATGAGTCTTATCGGTCTCCCTTTATACGTTAGAGCATGTTTATCCCTAGCTGCTTTCAGAATTTTCTCTTTATCCTTGTATTTTGGCAGTTTCACTATGATATGTCATGTAGAAGATCGATTCAAGTTACGTCTGAAGGGAGTTCTCTGTGCCTCTTGGATTTCAATGCCTTTTTCCTTCCCCAGATCAGGGCAGTTCTCAGCTATGATTTGTTCAAGTACACCTTCAGCCCCTTTCTCTCTCTCTTCCTCTTCTGGAATTCCTATTATACGGATATTGTTCCATTTAATTGCATTACTTAATTCTCTAATTCTCCCCTCATACTCCTCAATTTTTTATCTCTCTTTTTCTCAGCTTCCTCTTTTCCATAATTCTATTTTCTAATTCACCTATTCCCTCCTCTGCCTCTTCCATCCAAGGTGTGGTTGTCTCCATTTTATTTTGTACCTCATTTATAGCATTTTTATCTCCTTATGACTGTTTCTTAGTCCCTTGACCTCTGTAGCAATAGAGTCTCTGCTGTCCTTTATACTTTTTTCAAGCCCAGCGATTAATTTTATGAATATTCTTCTAAAGTTTTGTTCCGTTATATTGCTTAAATCGTTTTTGATCAATTCGCTAGCTGTTGCTACTTCCTAGAATTTCTTTTGAAGAGAATTCTTCCATTTCATCATTTTGGATAGTTCCTGGGGTGGCACAGAACTGCAGGGCACTTCCCCTGTGCTGTCTGCAGTAACTTGTGTGTGAATGACTTTTTACTGTACTGTTGAATTTGGTTTGCTAGTGTTCCATAGAGAAATTTTGCCTGTATGTTTATCAGGGATATTTGCGTATATTGGCCTGTAGTTCTTTTTTTTAGTGAGTCTTTTTCTGGTCTGTGTATCAGGGAAATGCTAGCCTCATAGAATAAATTAAGTATTTTTCCTTCCTTTTATATTTTTTGGAATAGTTTGAGATGAATAGGTATTAATTCCTCTTTAAATGTTTGGTAGAACTAATTTGTGAAGCCATTTGGCCCTGAAGGTTTGCTTGTTGAGCTTTTTGATTACTGACTCAACTTCTTTTTTCAATATTGGTCTGTTCAAATGTTCTTTTTTTTGGTCTTATATTTAGTGCAACAATGATTTCAGGAGTAGGTTTCTTAGTGCCCCTTACCCATTTAGCCCATCCCACCTCCCACAACCCCTCCTGTAACCTGCAGTTTGTTTTCCATATTTATGAGTCTCTTCTGTTTTGTCGCCCTCCCTGTTTTTATATTTTTTGTTTCCCTTCCCTTATGTTCATCTGTTTTGTCCCTTAAAGTCCTCATATGAGTGAAGTCATATGATTTTAGCCTTTCTCTGACTGACTAATTTCACTTAGCATAATACCCTCCAATTACATCCATGTAGTTGCAAATGGAAAGATTTCATTCCTTTTGATTGCTGAGTAATAAGCCATTATATATATATATATATATATATATATATATATATATATCTTCTTTATCCATTCATCCATCGATGGGCATTTGGGCTCCTTCAATATTTTAGTTATTGTTGATAGTGCTGCTATAGACATCGGGGTCCATGTGTCCCCTCGAAAAAGCACACCTGTATCTCGTGGATAAATGCCTAGTAGTTCAATTGCTGGGTCGTAGGTAGTTCTATTTTTAGTTTTTTGAGAAGCCTCCATACTGTTTTCCAGAATGGCTGCACCAGCTTGCATTCCCACCAACAATGCAAAAGAGATCCTCTTTCTCCGCATCCCTGCCAACATCTGTTGTTGCCTGAGTTGTTAATGTTAGCCATTCTGACAGGTGTCAGGTGGTATCTTATTGTGGTTTTGATTTGGATTTCCCTCATGATGAGTGATGTTGAGCATTGTTCCATGTGTCGTTTGGCCATCTGGATGTCTTCTTTGGAGAAGTGTCTATTCATGTCTTTTGCCCATTTCTTCACTGGATTCTTTGTTTTTTTGGGTGTTGAGTTTGATAAGTTCTTTATAGATTTTCGATACTAACTCTTTTTTGCAAATATCTTCTCCAATTCTGTCAATTGCCTTTTAGTTTTGCTGATTGTTTCCTTCACTGTGCAGAAGATTTTTATTTTGATGAGGTCCCAGTAGTTCATTTTTGCTTTTGTTTCCCTTGCCCCCGGAGACGTGTTGAGTAAGAAGTTGCTCCGGCCAAGATTAAAGAGGTTTCTTCCTGCTTTCTCCTCGAGGATTTTGATGGCTTCCTGTCTTACATTGAGTTCTTTCATCCATTTCGAGTTTATTTTTGCGTATGGTGTAAGAAAGTGGTCCAGGTTCATTCTTCTGCATGTTGCTGTCCAGTTTTCCCAGCACCACTTGCTGAAGAGACTGCCTTCATTCCATTGGATAGTCTTTTCTGCTTTGTCAAAGATTAGTTGGCCATATGTTTGTGGGTCCATTTCTGGGTTCTGTATTCTGTTCCATTGATCTGAGTGTCTGTTCTTGTGCCAGTTCCATACTGTCTTGATGATTACAGCTTTGTGGTATAGCTTGAAGTCTGGGATTGTGATGCCTCCTTCTTTGGTTTTATTTTTCAAGATTGCTTTGGCTATTCGGGGCTTTTCTGGTTCCATACAATTTTAGAATTATTTGTTATAGCTCTGTGAAGAATGGTGGTGTTATTTTGATAGGGATCGCATTGAACATGTAGATTGATTTGTGTAGTATCGACATTTTAACAATATTTGTTCTTCCTATCCAAGAGCATGGAATCTTTTCCATTTTTTTTGTGTGTGTTTCTTCAATTTCTTTAATAAGCTTTATAGTTTTCAGTGTATAGATTTTTCATCTATTTGGTTAGATTTATTCCTAGGTATTTTATGGTTTTTGGTATATTCCTTGATTTCTTCTTCTGTTGCCTCATTGTTGGTGTACAGGAATGCAACCGAACTCCTGCTCCAGTTTTGGGAGTTTATGTGTTTCTGGGTATTTATCCATTTGTTGGCATTTGTCCAATTAGTCAGCATATAGTTTTCCATAACTTTCTTTCATGATAGTTTGTATTTCTGTGGTGTTTGTTATTTCTCCTCTCTTATTTGTGTTTAAATTATATATATATATATATATACATATATATATATATGTATATATATATTTACGTATATATTTTATAAATGTATTAAATTATATATATATATATATATATATATATATATATATTAGAGAGAGAGAGAGCAAGTAGGAGTGGCACAGAGGGGAGATAGAGAATCTTAAGCAGGCTCCAAGCTCAGTGCATAGCCCAATGCAGGACTTGACTCTACGACCCTTGGATCATGACCTGATCTGAAATAAAGAGTCAAATGGTTAAGCTACTGAGCCACCCAGACACCCCATCATTTGTGTTTTCAGTCCTTTCTCTTTATTTCTTGATAAGTGTGGGTAATGTTTTATGAATTTTATTGATATTTACAAATAACCACCTCCTGGTTTCATTGATCTGTTCTATTGTGTGGTTTTTTTTTTGTTTGTTTGTTTGTCTTAGTTTCTGTCTCAGTTATTTCTGCTCTAATCTTTATTAGTTCTTTCCTTTTGTTAATTTCTGTTTTTGCTTTTTTATTCCTTTTCTACCCCCTTTAAGTGAAAGTTTAGGCTGTTCTTTTGAGATTTTTCTTCCTTCTTGAGGTAGTCTAGTACCTATAAACTTCCCTCTTAGATTCTCTTTTGCTGCATCCAAAGGTTTGGACCATTGTGTTTTCAATTTTTTCCATGTAGATTTTAATTTCTTCTACAGCTTCTTCATTGACTCATTTATTGTTTAGTAGTATGTTGTTGTAACCTCCATGTATGTGTGGCCTTTCTTGATTTTTTCGTGTGGTTTACTTTCATAGCAATGTGATCAAAAATCACCTATGGTATGATTTTAATCTTCTTGAATTAATTGAGGTTTGTTTTGTTGGGTAATATGTGATCTATTCTGGAAAATGTTCCATGTGCATTTGAATAGAATGTGTATTCTGTTGTTTTAGAATGGAATTTTGTGAATGTATGTTAAATTAACATGGTCCAGTGTGTTGTTCAAAGCCAACATTTCCTTGTTGATGTTCTGTTTAGATGATATACCCATTAATGTAAGTATGGTGTTAAAGTCCTCTACTACTATTGTATTATTATCCATTAGTTCCTTTATGTTTGTCATTAACTGTTGTATATATTTGGATGACCCCATATTATGTTCATGAATATATACTATTATTATATCTTCTTGTTGGATTGTACCTTTTATTATTAGTCTCCTTCTTTGTCTCATTACAGTTTTTGTTTTAAAGTCTATGTTTTCCCATACAAGTATTGCTACTCAACTGTATTTTGACTTCCATTTGCATGATAGATATTCCTCCATACTCTCACTTTCAATCTTCAGGTGTTTTAGGTGTAAAAAATGGGTTTCTTTTAGGCAGCATATAGTTGGCTGTTTTTAAAAATCCATTTTGCCACCCCATGTCTTTTAATTGGAGCATTTTGTCTATTTGCATCCAATGTAATTATTGATAGATTTGTATTTATTGCCATCTTATTACTTGTTTTCTTGTTGCTTCTGAGGATTTTCTCTGACCTTTTCCTGTATTTCTCTTTTTCATAATTTGAGGATATGCTTTAGTAATAAATTTTGATTTTTTCTTTATTTTTTGCATATTTATTAGTGGAAGGTGTGCATGTCTTTTTCAGTTAGTGTTTTCATTTTCTTTGGGTAAATATCTGGTAATGGAATTACTGGATCATATGATATCTAATTTTTTGTCAAACTCCCATAGTATTTTCCACAGTCCATCCACAGGATGTACAGACAGTATACGAACAGTGTATGAGTTTTCTGTTGATTCCACATCCTCACCAACACTTGTTATTTCTTGTTACTTTTATTGTAGCCATTCTATCAGGTGTGAAGTGATATCTCATTGTGATTGATTTGCATTTTCTTGATGATTAGTGACTCTGAGCATATTTTCTTATATCTGTTGGCATTCTACATGTCTTTTTGGAACAATATCTACTCAGGTCCTTGTACATTTTAAAATCAGATTATTTGGTGTTTGTTTGGTATTGAATTCAATAAGTTCTTTGTATATGTTAGACATTAACCCATTATTTAATATTTTATTTGCAAATACCTTCTCTCATTCAGTATATTGTCCTTTTTGTTTGGTTGATCATTTCATTTGCTATGTAAATCTTTTCATTTTGATGTAGTCTCAATGGTTTGTTTTTGCTTTTGTTTCTCTTGCTTTGAAGACATATCTAAAAAAATGTGGCTATGGTCAATGTCAGAGAAATTACTGATATGTTCTCTTCTAGTTTTATGGGTCTATGTCTTACATTTAGGTCCTTAATTCATTATGCACTTATTTTTGGATATTGTATTAGAACCTGGTCCAGTTTCATTCTTTTACATGTAGTTTTAGAGTTTGACAAGAACTATTTATTGAAAAATATTTCTTGTTCCCATTTTATATTTTTCCTTCCTTTCCCATAGATTAATTGACCATATAATCATGGATTTATTTATGGTATATCTATTCAGTTCCATTGATTAATATGTCTGTTTTTGTGCCAGTGGCATACTATTGTGATTACTATAGATTTGTAGTATATCTTGAGATCTGGAATTGTGAGATCTACAGCTATATTCTTCTTTCTCAGGATTGCTTTTTCTATTCAGAGTCTTTTGTGGTTCCATAAAAGTTTTGGTATTATTTGTCCTACTGGATAATGATAGGGATTACATCGAATCTGTAGATTGGGCATCATAGACATTTTAACAATATCAATTCTTCCAATCCATGAGCATGGAATATCTTTCCATTTGCACCATCTTGAATTCTTTTCATCAATGTCTTATAGTTTATGGATACAGGTTTTCAACCTCTTTGGTTAAGTTTATTTCTAGGTATTTTCTTCTTTTTGTTGCAATTTTAAGTAGTGTTTTTTAAATTTCTCTTCCAGCTACTTTGTTATTAGTGTATAGAAATTCTACCAATTTCTGACTATTAATTTTGTAATTTTCCCATTTATTGAATTTGTTTATTAGTTCTAGTAGTTTTTTGATGGAGTCCTTAGGATTTTCTATGTATAGTATCATATTGTCTGCAAACACTGACAGTTTAACTATTTCTTTGCCAATATGAAAGCACGTTATTATTTTTCTTTTCTGATTGCTGTGCCTAGGACTTCCAGTACTATGTTCAATAAAAGTAGAGTGGACATCCTGGCAGTAGAGGGAAAGCTCTCCATTTTTCACCATTGAGTATGAGGTTAGCTGTGGGTTTTTATATATGACCTTTATTATGTTGAGGTATATTCACTCTAAACACACTTTGTTGTGAGTTTGTATCATGGATGTATGTTGAATCTTGTCAAATGGTCTTTCTGAATCCATGGAGATGATCATGTGATTTTTATCCATGGTGTATCACATTGGCTAATATGCAAATATTAAACCACTCTTACATCCTGGGAAGAAATCCCCTTTCATCATTGTGAGTGATCTTTTTAAATATATTGTTGTATGCAGTCCGCTAATATTTTGTTGAGGATATTTGCATCTATTTTCACTAGGAATATTGCCCTATAGTATTCTTTGTGTGTGGTATCTTTGGTTTTGGAATCACAGTTGTGCTTGCCTCAAAAACCACATTTAGAAGCTGCCTTTACTTTTCTAGTTTTTGGAATAGTTTGAGGAGAATAGGCATTAACTCTTCTTTAAGTGTCTTAGAATTCACCTGTGAATCCTTCTGGTCCTGAAGTTTTGTTTTTGGATAATTTCTTGCTTACTGATTCAATTGTTTTTTCTTGTAATTAGCCTGTTAAAATTTTCTATTTCCTTTTTGTTCAGATATGAAAAATTGTATATTTCTATATATTTATTCATCTCTTCTAGTTTGTTCAGTTTGTTGGCATTTCATTTTTCATAGTATTGTCTTATAATTGTATTTCTGTGGTGTCAGTTGTTACTTCTATCTCCTTTCTGATTTTATTTCAGGCTTGTTTTCTTTTTTTTTCCTCAATGAATCTGACTAAGGGTATGCCAATTTTGTTAGTGTTTTTATTATTTGTTTTCACTGATTTTTTTCTGTTATTTAACTCTCTATGTCATTTATTTCTGCTCTGATATATACTATTCCATTTTTTGTAGCCAGTTTGAACTTTATTTGTTCTTTTTCTATGTCTTTTAGGTGGAAGTTTATAGTGTTTATTTGAGCTTTGTCTTATTTCTTGAGGTAGGCTTGAATTGCAATATACTTCCTTTTAAGAACTTCTTTTGCTGTGTTATAAAGATTTGGGACCATTGTATTTTCAATTTCTCTGTCTCTACTTTTTTTATATCATCTTTGATTGCCTCATTGACCAATTGGTTGTTTAGTATCATGTTGTTTAGCCTCCATGTGTCTGTTTCATACCATTGTGAAAGATACATGGTATGATTTCAGTTTTATGAAATATACTGAGGCTTATTTTATGGCTTAATGTGTGGTCTATTTTAGAGAATGTTCTATGTGCATTTGAAAAGAATGTGTATCTTCTTTGGGGATGGAATGTTCAGCATATGACTTTTATGGCTAACTGGTCTAATGTGTCTTTCAAAGACATTGTTTCCTTATTTATTTTCTGTACATATGATTTATTCATTGATGTAATTGGAATGTTAATGTCCCTTACTATTATTGTATTACTTTCAATTTCTTTCCTTATATCTGTTCATATTTGTTTTATGTATTTAGGTGCTCCAGTGTTGGGTGTGTAGATATTTACAATTTTTATATCCTCATGTTGGATTGATTCCTTTATCATTATGTAATGTCTTAGTCTCTTGTTATAATCTTTGTTTTACAGTCTATTTTTTTCTGTTATAATAACTGCTTCCTATATTTAATTTTTGCTTCAATCTGCATGGCAAATGTTTTCTTTATCCCTTCTCTTTCAGTCTGTATTCATCCTTAGGTCTCAGTGGAGTCTCTTGTAATAAGCATATAAATGGGTCTTGTGTTTGTTTGTTTTTGTATCCATTTCCCCACTATATATCTTTTGATTGGAACATTTATGTCATTTACATTTAAAGTGATTATTGCTAGACTGAAGGAGTTAAGATGGTGGAGAAGTAGGGGTCTCTGGGTTTTCTTCATCCCACGAACACAGCTGTATTGAAGTCATATCACTTAGAACATCCAGAAAGTTGATCTGAAGACTGGTAGAAGTATGTCCATGGCTGGAGGGAGACAGCGTGGCAGGCGAAAGGTACAGGGAGGTGAATTGGAGAAGAGAAAAGCTGTGGTGCAGTGGAGGGAAGAGAGCACTTTTCCTGGAGAGAAAAACGGGAGAGAAAGTGAGAGGTGTTGAAAGAGTGTGGTATCAGGTTCACACAAGAGGAAAACCTCTCTGGACCACAGACTGGGAAGCAAGAAGTACTGAGTATCTCAAGTTATTTTTTTTTTCTTTTGCAACAGCATTTGGAGTTCAAAGTCTGAGGCTTTGGTGTATAACTTTCTCTGTAGTGGATCTGTGGTGTGCACTCCTGAAGAAAAAGAAGTAGCTGCCCCTGGAGTGCATACCATGGTGTAAGGATCTCCAGAGCACACTGGGCTAGAACTTTCCCCTTCCTGGTGTACCTTTAGAAGAGGGTATATTGTCTAAGGACAAAGGATCCTGTAGACAATAGCATAAGGTCTTTCATCAACAGGGGACAGAGGCACAACCAGAGAGCATGTAACCTTTTGGCCGCTTTTAGCTGTGCTACAGCATAGATTCTGCACACCACCCAGGTTTGGGACACGTTTTTTTTTTGGACAAAGGACAGACACAGCATGGAGAGGCTCTACTTCAGAGGAGGGGGGGCAGGTCTACTTTGTGCTGGGTTAAGACTTCGAGTTTTGAATCCCAGTAGTGCACCAAAGAAAAAAAGCACAAGAGCTGTGGTATAGGGAGAGCTGACTACTCTTGCTATTCTGTGAGGACTGACTGAACAGCAGGGGCTGTGAGATTCCCTGATAGGGATGAAAGATTGCGGTGACACCATTTTCCCCCCAACACCAACACAGTGGGACTTCAAGGTGCAGCACAGTGGCCCCGAGTTGTGTTGGGACATGCTTACACTGGACTTCACCCCCCACACACACCCACCTCCATGCCTGGGAACTGCTTGAGCTAGACTGACTCTGATCTAAAGCAGCAGACCTCTCCTTCAGAAGACCAGTACAGGCAGCACCCTGCATGCACTGAGTATACTGAAAATCAAGTGCTTTAAAATGACATCTGAAGTTCTGGTGTAAATAAGACCAGGCTTACCCCCTCCCATTTCTTTTTTGTTTCTTTTGGAATCAGACTTAGTTCTTTTTTTCCCCTTCTCCTTCCCTCCCTCCCTGCTTCCCTCCATCCACCCATCCCTCCTTTGAATCAGGCTTCATTTTTACTTTTCCCTTTCTTTATTTTTCTTTTCTTCTTTTTTCCCTTTATTTTTCTTTGGAATCAGGCTTATAGTTCTTGGATTATCTGTTTGGTTTATTTCGTTCCCTTCTTTTTCTCTTTTCCCAGAATCAGGGTTTTCCTCTTTTTTCCAGGCTTATATTAACAAACAAATCAAAGCACACTTAGTCAAAGGTCCAAATACTCCCCACTGCAAGGAAGAAGGAGCACTGCAGAGGGAGGACCAGTGGGAAAGAGCAGAAAAGACACAACAGCAGATTGAACGCAGCATACACAAGAAACACTTCCTGAAGTGCCAGGCCCTGGAGGGTGCATGAATTCTTTTTAGTAGCCTCAGGTGCAGGAAACATAACAAAGTTTTAAAACATGCAGAGGACAGAAACTTACCCAAAATGAAAAGATGGAGAAATTCTCCCCCAAAGGAATGGTCATAAAAAATCACAACCAGGGACTTGCTCAAACAGATATAAACAATATATCTGAACAAGAATTTAGGAAAATTTAGAGCAACATACAGAAGACTACTATCTGGGCTTGAAAAAAGCACAGAAGACACCAGAGAAACCTTTGCTGAAGAGATCAAAGACCTAAAAACTGGTCAAGATGAAATAAAAAATGCTATACCTGAGAAGCAAAACTGACTGGATACAGTGACACAATAATTGAAGAAGCAGAGGATAGAATAGGTGATATAGAAAATAAAATTGTGGAAAATAATGACCTGATAAGAAGAGAGATAGAAAACTTTTAAATTACAAGGGGAGACCTAGAGAACTTAAAGTTCCATAAAATGAAACAACATCCATATCATGGGAATCCTAGAAGAAGAGTAGGATAAAGGGGCAGAAGGTTTATTTGAACAAATTGTATCTGAGAACTTCCATAATCTGGGGAAGGAAACAGGATTCAAGTTGAAGAAGCACAGAGAACTTCCCTCAAAATTAACAAAAACAGGTCAATACCACAACATAACATAAAGAAAATTGCAAAATGGTAAGATAAAGAGAGAATTCTGAAAGCAGCTAGAGACAAAAGATTCTTAACCTACAGGGTAGACACATAATGTTAGCAGGAAACCTGTCCAGTGAAACATGGCAGGCCAGAAGGGAGTAACAGGAAATATTCAACATGTTAAATGGGAAAAATGTGGAGCCCCGAATTCTTTATCCAGTAAGGCTGCCATCCAGCACAGTCTTTATCCAGTAAGGCTGCCATTCAGCACAGGACAGATAAAGAATTGTTGTACCAAAAATGAAATAAAAGGACTTTGTGACCACTAAACCAGCACTGCAAAAAGTATTTTAAGGAGGGCTCTCAGTGGAGAAAAAAAAAGAAGACCAAAGCAACAAAATGGCAAAGGACCAGAGAACATCACCAGAAATACCAACACTACAGGTAGCACAATAGAAATAAATTAATATATTTCAATAAACATTATGAATATAAATGGACTAAAGACTCCAAGCAAAAGACATAGGGTAGAAAAAGGAGAGTTAAGATCATGGGAATTTTTCACCCCTCAAACATAGCTGTACTGAGGTCAGATTACATAGAACACCCAGAAAATCAGTCTGCAGAGTGGCAGAAGGATCTCCACAATTGGAGGAAGACAGATTGGCAAGTGTGATACGTGAGGATGTGAATTGGGGGAGAGACTAACAGTGGCGCTGCAATGAGGAGAGAACTTTTTCTATGTTCTCTATGGGGAAAAAAGGGAGAGAAAGAGAGAGGAGTTGTGATAGTGTGGCATTGAGTTAGCACAATAGGAAAACTCTAAAGACCATGGAGTGGGGAGCAAGAAGTACTGACTGTCTTAGTTCTTTTTTTTTTTTTTCCAAACAGCTTTTGGAGCTCAAACTCTGAGGTTTGGGAAGTGTACAACTTTCTCTAGAGTGGAGATGTGGTGTATCATCTGGGGAGGAAGGAGCTGGTACCAGAATTCATGGCATGGTAAACAGATCTCAGGGGTGCACTGAAAGAGAACAGTCTCCTTCCTAGAGTACTTTTGGAAGAGAGTTTATCTCCCCAAGGACAAAATATCATGCAGGTGTCAGCCAAAGACCTCTCATCACCAGGGTGGAGAGGCTCTACTCCAGAGAAGGAAAGCAGATCCATGCCGTGTTGGGTCTTGTAAGACTGGGGTTTGAATCCCAGCCACTTGCAAAAGAAAAAAAATGCAAGAAAGTTGTGGTAAAGGGAAAACTGACTGACCCTGCTATTCTGGAAGGGCTGCCTGAACAGCAGGGGTTGAGATCCCTGATCCAGGGATGAAAGATGGGGGTGGCACCATTTCCCCCCACTAACATCAAAATGGTTGGACTTTAGAGAGCAACACAGTGGCCCCCAGTGGAGACAGGACCCACTTACACCAAAACATTTCCCTCTGTGCCTGGCAAGTGTGTATTTCCTGGTGCAAGACTGACTCTGAGCCAAAGTAGATGACCTCTCTCCATACCAGCACAGCCAGCACTCACAGGCACCAACAGCAACTATTTTTTCCTCCTTTTTTTTCCTTTTATAATCATTTCATAGTTTCTTATTTGATTTTTGTCATTTCCTTTAATAGTTTTTTAGTCAAGCTTACTCTTTTCTTTTTTTCTTCTTTCCTCATTTCTTCTTTTTTTCCCTTTCTTTGTCTTTGGAATCAGCCTAATAGTTTTTTGATCCTCTTTTTGTTTTGTTTTTTTTGTTGTTGTTGCATTTTCTTTTCTCTTTTGATGAGTTCAAGGTTCCTTTACCCCCACTTTTCCCAGGGTTACTTCAACAAATAAATCAAAGCACACATAGTTAAAAGTCCAAACACTACACCACTGCAAGCAAGGGAAAGCTCCACAGAGGACTGACCAGGGGAAAGAGCAGCCAAAACACAATAGCAGAGTGCACACAGCATATGCCAGGAACACTTCCTGAAGTGCTAAGCCCTGGACTGTGCATGACCTTTTTTTTAATATAATAGTACTCTCAGATTCAGGAACCATACCAAAGTTTTAAAACACACAGGAGACAGAAACCTACCCCAAATGACAAGACGGAGAAATTCTCCCCAAAAGAAAGGTCAAGAAGAAATCACATCCAGGGACTTGCTCAAAACAGATATCAGTAATATATCTTAACAAGAATTTAGAACAACAGTCATAAGACTACTATCTGGGCTTGAAAAAAAAAGCATAGAAGACACCAGAGAAACCATTGCTGCAGAGATAAAAGATCTAAGAACTAGTCAGGATGAATTAAAAAAGACATAGTGTATCAGCATCCATTCTGATCCCTTTATATGCTGCATACAAGAGACTAATTTTAGAACGACACCTGCAGATTGAAAGTGAGTGGAGAACCATCTATCATATTATTGGAGAGGAAAATAAAATAGGAGAAGCTATACTTATATCAGGCAACTATATTTTAAAACACAGACTGTGGGGGCACCTGGGTGGCTCAGTCGGTTAAGCGGCTGACTTCGGCTCAAGTCATGATCTTGTGGTCTGTGAGTTCGAGCCCCGCGTCGGGCTCTGTGCTGACAGCTCAGAGCCTGGAGCCCGTTTCAGTTTCTGTGTCTCCCTCGCTATGACCCTCCTCCGTTAATGCTCTGTCTCTCTCTGTCTCAAAAATAAATAAACGTTAAAAAAATTTTTTTTATAAAATAAAAAAATAATAAAATTTTAAATAAAATTAAAAAATAATAAAATAAAAAAAAATAAAAATCTTGTAAAAAAAGATGAAGAAGGGTATTATATTGTGATTAAGATAACTAAATATCAAGAAAATCTAACAATTGTAAATATTTATGCCCCTAACTTGAACACCAAATATATAAAGTATGAAGAAAGTTATTGATAATAAACCAATAATAGTAGGTGTCTTTAATAACCCACTTACAACAATGGACAGATCGCCTAAACATAAAATCAATAAGGAAACATTGGTTTTGAAAGACACATTGGACCAAATGAGCTTAATGGATATATTCAGAATATTTCACCCTAAAGAGAGAATACACATTCTTCCCAAAGGCACATGGAACATTCTTCAGAATAGATCACTTACAGAGTGATAAATAAGCCCTCAACAAGTACAAAAAGGTCAAGATCATACCATGCCTATTTTCAGATCATAACACTATGAAACCTGAGGTCAACCACCAGAAAAAATTTAGAAAGCCCTCAAATACATGGAGATTAAAGAACATCCTATTAAAGAATAACTGGGGTAACTTGGAAATTAAAGAGATAAAAAAGTATATGGAAGAAAATGAAAATGAAAACATGGTTGTCCAAACGCTTTGGGGTGCAGCAAAGGCAGTCATAACAGGAAAATACATTGCAATTCAGACCTATCTCAAGAAGCGAGAAATGTCCCAAAAACATAACCTAAACTTACACCTAAAGGAGCTAGAAAAGTAGCAGAAAATAAAGTCTAAAACCAGCATAAGAAGGGAAATAAACATTAGAGAATAAATAAATGGTACAGGTAAGAAAATGGAAGCGTAGGAGGACATTGGGCTCACCTCGTCCTGCAGATTGCTTAGATTCCACTGACATCTGCCTAAATAACCAAGAAAACATCCAGAAGACTAGCAGAACAGATTCTCTGGAGCCAAGCATAGACAAGAGGCCCACGGAAGAGGGGAAGAAGGGCAGAGAGAGGGTACTCACTACACGGACTAGCGAGAGGGAGCTGGGGTGGTGGAGGGGCAGCCCACCCAGCAAGGCAGAGCCCCCTAGTCTGGCTTGCAAATGCAGAGGGCCCGGACTTCATGAGTTCTGACAGCCAGCTGGACTTAACATCTGGAATGTTACAAGTCAACAGCTCTGCTCAGAGAGTGGAAGGGCGAGAGGACACCAGGAGGGAGAGGAGTTCAGCCCTGGAATACAGAGCTCAGCTCTGAGGGGAACAAAGGCGCTGGCCAGCGCCATCTCCTTCTCCCATCCTCCAGCCAAAATTCCAAACGGAACCAGTTCCCATCACCGAACTTGCTTCCACAGTGCAAACACCCAATGCTGTGCTTCTGTGGATCCATTCCTCTGAAGGGCCTACCACCCTCCTGGTGCTGCAAGGCCCTCTAGAAGTGGACCACCGAAGGCAAAGCAAGCTGAGCCTACTTCTCCCACTCTGTGCACCTTGCGGATCCACCCCGGCTAATATGCCAGAACCCATTAAAGTACCACCACAGGTCTGTAAGTGGGCAAGTAGCCCAGACAGGGGCCACACCACTCCACAGTGAGTCCTACCCCTGGGAGAAGGGAAGATAAGGTACACACCAGTATGACTGTGGCCCCAAAGATGGGCTGGAGGCAGACATCAGGTCTGACTATCGACCAGCCCACCAACAAAAATTACTCCAGACAGCACAGGGGAAGTGGCTTGCAGTTCCCTGCCACCCCAGAGACTATCCAAAATGACGACACAGAAGAATTCTCCTCAAAAGAAACTCTAGGAAGTAGCAACAGCTAGCGAATTGATCAAAAATGATTTAAGCAATATAACGGAACAATAATTTAGAAGAATAGTCATAAAATTAATCACTGGGCTTGAAAAAAGTATAGAGGACAACAGAGAATATATTCCTACAGAGATTGAGGGACTAAGAAATAGTCATGAGGAGTTAAAAATGCTATAAATTAGGTGCAAAATAAAATAGAGGCGACCACACCTCGAATTGAAGAGACAGAGGAAAGAATATGTGAATTAGAAGATAAAATTGTGGAAAAAGAGGAAGCTGAAAAAAAAGAGAGATAAAAAAATCGAGGAGTATGAGGGGAGAATTAGAGAACCAAGTGAAGCAATGAAATGGAAAAATATCTGTATAATATGAATTGCAGAAGAGGAAGAGAGAGAGAAATGAGCCGAAGGTGTACTTGAACAAATCATAGCTGAGAACTTCCCTGATATGGGGAAGGAAAAGGGCATTGAAATCCAAGAGGCACAGAGAAGTCCCTTCAGACGTAACTTGAATCGATCTTCTACACGACATATCATAGTGAAACTGCCAAAATACAAGGATAAAGAGAAAATTCTGAAAGCAGCTAGGGATAAACATGCTCTAACATATAAAGGGAGACCGATAAGACTCGTGACTGATCGATCTACTGAAACTTGGCAGGCCAGAAAGGAATGACAGGAAATCTGCAATGTGGTGAAAGAAAAAATATGCAGCCGAGAATCTTGTATCCAACAAGTCTGTCATTCAGAATAGAAGCAGAGATAAAGGTTTTCCCGAACAAACACTGAAAGAATTCATCACCACTAAACTAGCCCTACAAGGGATCCTAAGGGGGATTCTGTGAGTGAAATGTTGCAAGGACCACAAAGTAACAGAGACATCACTACTGCATGAAACCTACAGACATCATAATGACTCTAAACCCATATCTTTCTATAATAACACTGAGTGTAAATGCACTAAATTCTCCAACCAAAAGATATAGGGTATCAGAATGGAGAAAAAAAAACAAGACCCATCTATTTTCTGTCTACAAGAGCCTCATTTTAGACCTGAGGACACCTTCAGATTGAGAGTGAGGGGATGGAGAACTATCTATCATGCTACTGGAACTCAAAAGAAAGTTGCAGTACCCTTACTTATACCAGACAAATGAGACTTTAAATTAAAGACTGTAACAAGAGATGAAGAAGGGGATTATATAACAATTACAGGGTCTATCCATGAGGAAGAGCTAACAATTATAAATGTCTATGCACCGAACAGGAGCCCACAAATATACAAAACAATTAATCACAAACATAAGCAACCTTATTGATAATGATGTGGTAATGGTAGGGGACTTAATACTCCACTTACAACAATGGATAGATCATCTAGACACAGGATCAATAATGAAACTAGGGCCCTGAATGATACATTGGATCAGATGGACTTGACAGATCTATTTAGAACTCTGCATCCCAAAGCAACAGAATATACTTTCTTCTCGAGTGCACATGGAACATTCTACAAAATAGATCACACACTGGGTCACAAAACAGCCCTTCATAAGTATACAAGAATTGAGATCATACCATGCATACTTTCAGACCACAATGCTATGAAGTTTGAAATCAACCACAGGAAAAAGTCTGGAAAACCTCCAAGAGCATGGAGGTTAAAGAACACCCTACTAAAGAATGAATGGGTCAACCAGGCAATTAGGGAAGAAATTAAAATATATATGGAAACAAATGAAAATGAAAGTACAGCAATCCAAATGCTTTGGGATGCAGCGAAGGCAGTGCTGAAAGGAAAGTACATTGCAATCCAGGCTTATCTCAAGAAACAAGAAAAATCCCAAATACAAAATCTAACAGCAAACCTAAAGGAAATAGAAGCAGAATAGCAAAGTCACCCCAAACCCAGAAGAAGAAGAAGATAAATAATAAGATCAAGGCAGAAATAAACAATATAGAATCTAAAAAAACTGTAGAGCAGATCAATGAAATCAAGAGTTGTTTTTTTTGAAAAAATGAAAAAAAAATTGATAAACCTCTAGCCAGGCTTCTCAAAAAGAAAAAGGAGAGGACCCAAATAGATAAAATCATGAATGGAAATGGAATTATTACAACCAATCCCTCAGAAATACATGCAATCATCAAGGAATACTATGAAAAATTATACGCCAAAAATTGGACAACCTGGAAGAAATGTACAAATTCATAAACACCCACACACTTCCTAAACTCAAATAGGAGGAAATAGAAAGCTTTAGCAGATCCATAACCAGCGAAGAAATTGAATCAGTTATCAAAAATCTCTCAACAAATAAGAGTCTAGGACCAGATGGCTTCCCAGGGGAATTCTACCAGGCATTTAAAGCAGAGATAATACCTATCCTTCTCAAGCTGTTCCAAAATAGAAAGGGAAGGAAAACTTCCAGACTCATCCTATGAAGCCAGAATTACTTTGACTCCTAAACCAGACAGAGACCCAGTAAAAAAAGAGAACTACAGGCCAATATCCCTGATGAATATGGATGCAAAAATTCTCAATAAGATAGTAGCAAACAGAATTCAACAGCATATAAAAAGAATTATACAACCTGATCAAGTGGGATTCATGCCTGGGATGCAGGGCTGGTTCAACATTCGCAAATCAATCAACGTGATACATCACATTAATAAAAGAAAAGATAAGAACCATATGATCCTGTCAATCGATGCAGAAAAAGCATTTGACAAAATTTAGCACCATTTCTTAATAAAAACCATCAAGAAAATTGGGATAGAAGGAACATACTTAAACATCATAAAGTCCATTTATGAAAAGCCCACAGCTAATATCATCCTCAATGGGGAAAAGCTGAGAGCTTTCCCCCTGAGATCAGGAAAACAACAGTGATGTCTACTCTCACCACTGTTGTTTAACGTAGTGTTGGAAGTGTTAGCATCAGCAATCAGACAACAAAAGGAAATAAAAGGCATCAAAATTGGCAAATATGAAGTCAAGCTTTCCCTTTTTGCAGATGACATGATATTATACATGGAAAATCCGATAGACTCCACCAGAAGTCTGCTAGAACTGATACATGAATTCAGCAGAGTCACAGGATACCAAATCAATGTACAGAAATCAGTTGCATTCTTATACACCAATAATGAAGCAACAGAAAGACAAATAAAGAAACTGATCCCATTCACAATTGCACCAAGAAGCATAAAATACCTAGGAACAAACCTAACCAAAGATGTAAAAGATCTGTGTGCTGAAAACTATAGAAAGCTTATGAAGGTAATTGAAGAATATATAAAGAAATGGAAAAATATTTTGTGCTCATGGATTGGAAGAATAAATATTGTCAAAATGTCAATACTACCCAAAGCTATCTACACATTCAATGCAATCCCAATCGAAATTGCACCAGCATTCTTCTCAAAGCTAGAACAAGCAATCCTAAAATTTATGTGGAACTACAAACATCCCTGAATAGTCAACATAATTTTGAAGAAGACCATAGCAGGAGGCATCACAATCCTGACTTTAGCCTCTAGTACAAAGCTGTAATCCTCAAGACATCATGGTATTGGCACAAAAACAGACACATAGACCAATGGAATAGAATAGAAACCCCAGAACTAGACACACAAAAGTATGGCCAACTAATCTTTGACAAAGCAGGATAGAATATCCAATGGAAAAAAGACAGTCTCTTTAACAAATGATGCTGGGATAACTGGACAGCAGCATGCAGAAGGATGAAACTAGACCACTTTCTTACACCATTCACAAAAACAAACTCAAAGTGGATAAAAGACCTGAATGTGAGACAAGAAACCATCAAGACTCTAGAAGAGAAAGCAGGGAAAAAACTCTCTGACCTCAGCTGCAGCAATTTCTTACTTGACACTTCTCCAAAGGCAAGGGAATTTAAAATAAAAAATGAACTATTGTAACTGCATGGAGATAAAAAGCTTCTGCACTGCAAAGGAAACAATCAACAAAACTAAAAGGCAACCAGTGGAATGGGAAAATGTATTTGCAAATGACATATCAGACAAAGGGCTAGTATCCAAAATCTATAAAGAGCTCACGAAACTCCACACCCCGAAAAAACAAATAATCCAGTGAAGAAATGGATAGAAAACATGAATAGACACTTGTCTAAAGAAGACATCCAGATGGCCAACGGGCACATGAACAGATGCTGAACGTCGCTCCTCATCAGGGAAATACAAATCAAAACTAGACTCAGATATCACCTCATGCCAGTCAGTGTGGCTAAAATGAACAAATGGAGATTATAGATGCTGGCAAGGATGTGGAGAAACGGGAACCCTCTTGCACTGTTGGTGGGAATGCAAACTGGTGCAGCTGCTCTGGAAAACAGTGTGGAGGTTCCTCAAAAAATTAAAATTAGATCTACCCTATGATCCAGCAGTAGTACTGCTAGGAATTTACCCAAGCGATACAAGAGTGCTGATCCATAGGGGCACTTGTACTCCAATGTTTATAGCAGCACTTTCAATAATAGCCAAATTATGGAAAGAGCCTAAATGTCCATCAACTGATGAATAGATAAAGAGATTGTGGTTTATATACACAATGGAATACTACGTGGCAATGAGAAAGAATGAAATCTGGCCTTTTGTAGCAACGTGGATGGAACTGGAGAGTGTTCTGCTAAGGGAAATAAGTCATAGAGATAAAGACAGATACCGTATGTCTTCACTCTTATGTGGATCCTGAGAAACTTAACAGAAGACCATGGGGGAGGGGAAGGAAAAAAAAGTTAGAGAGGGAGAGAGCCAAAGCATAAGAGACTGTTAAAAACTGAGAACAAACTGAGGGTTGATGGGGGGGTGGGAGGGAGGGGTGGATGGGTGATGGGTATTGAAGAGGGCACCTGTTGAGATGAGCACTGAGTGTTGTATGGAAAGCAATTTGACAATAAATTTCATATTAAAAAAGGAAGAAATGGTACAAAAGCAAACAAACAAAAAACAGTAGAACAGATAAATTACCTCAGTGCTGATACTTTGAAAGAATGAATAAAATTGATAATAACCTCGTGGCAAGACTTATCAGAAAGCAAAGAGAAATTACCCACATAGGTAAAAAGGTAAAAGCACAAATGAAAGAAGACAGATCACAATCAACATCACAGTAATATAAACAATTATAAGAGAATTCTCTGAAAAATCATATGCCAACAAACTGCACAATATGGAAGAAATGGACAAATTCCTAGAAACCCACAAAAACCAAAATTGAAACAGGAAAAATACAAAATTTTAACACACCCATAACTGGCAAAGACATTGAATCAGCTATCAAAAATCTCCTCACAAATAGGAGTTCTCGGACAGAAAGCATGCCAGGGGACTTCCTCCAGACATTTAAAGAAAAGTTAATACCTGTCTCAAACTGTTTCAAAAATAGGAATAGAAGAAAAACTTCAAGTTCATTCTATGAAGTCATCATTACCTTCATTCCAAATCCAGACAAAGATCCCATTAAACAGGAAAATTACAGGGTTCATCCCTGATGAACCTGGATGCAAAAATCTCAACAAGATACTAGCAAATTGAATTCAACACTACATTAAAAGAATTCTCCATCATGGTCAAGTGGGATTTATTTCTAGGCTGTAGGTTTGTTTCTAGGTTTAATATTCACAAATCAATCAACACAATACACCACAAAATAAACGACAGGATAAAAACCTTGTGATTCTGTTAATAGATGCCAAAAAAAGCATTAGAGAAAATACAGTGTCCTTTTTTGATAAAAAACCCTCAAGAAAGTAGGGAGTTGGAACATACCTCAACCTCATAAAGGCCATATATGTAAGACCCATAGCTAATATCCTCAATGGACAAAAACAGAGCTTTCCTGTAAGGTCAGGGACAAGACAGGGGATGTCCACTCTTACCACTGTCGTTCAACATGGTACTCTAAATCCTAGTCTCAGCAACCAGGCAACAAAAAGAAATTAAATACATACAAACTTGCAAGAAAGAACTCAAACTTTCACTCTTCACAGATGACAGGATACTCTACAGGGAAAACCCAAAAGACTCCACCAACAAAATGGCTAGAACTGACACATGAATTCAGCAGAGTTGCAGGACATAAAATAGATGTACGGACTGGTCAGATTTCAAGAGAAACAAAGGAATCAATCATATTTTAAATTGCACTGAAAACAATCAGATACCTAGGAACAAACCTAACCAATGAGGTAAAATATCAGTATGCTTAAAACTACAGAAATCTTATGAAAGGAATTGAGAAGACACAGAGAAATGGAAAAACATTCCATGCTCATGGATTAGATGCAAAAATATTGTGAAAATGTCAATACTACCCAAAGAAATCTACACATTTAATGTAATCCCTATCAAAATAACACCAGAATTATTCATAGAGCTAGAACAAACAATTCTAAAGTTTGTATGGAACCAGAAAAGACCCTTAATACCCAAAGTAATCAGGAAAAAGAAAACCAAAGCTGGAAGTATCACAATTCTGGACTTTAAGCTGTTTTACAAAGCTGTTGTCATCAAGATGGTGTGTTACTGAAACAAAAACAGACTCATAGGTCAATGGAACACAATAGAGGGCCCAGAAACTGACCCACAAACACATGGCCAAATAATCTTCAGAAAAGCAAGAAGGAATATCCCATGAGGAAAAAAAAACAGTCTTTTCAAAAAATTATGTAAGGAAAACTGGACAGGGACATGTAGAAGAAAGAATTTCGACCACTTTCTTAAACCATACACAGAATAAATTCAAAATGGATGAAAGACCTAAATGTAAGACAGGAAACCACCAAAATCCTAGAAGAGAACACAGTATGAACTCTCTTTGACATCAACCATAGAAACTTCTTACTGGACATATCTCCAGAGATAAGAGAAACATAAGCAAACATGAACTGCTGTGAACTAGTCAAGATAAAACGCTTCAGCACAGCAAAGAAAAAAATCAACAAAACTAAAGCAGTCAACGGAATGGGAGAAGATATTTGCAAATGACATATCTGACAAAGGTTTAGTATCCAAAATCTATGAAGAACTAATCAAACTCAACACCCAAAAAACAAATAATACAGTGAAGAAATGAACAGAAGACATGAGTAGACACTTTTCCAAAGAAGACATACAGATGGCTAACAAACACATGAAAAGATGATCATCTTTTCATCACTCACACTCATCATCAGAGAAACAAAAATCAAAATGACAATGAGGTACTATCTCATACCTGTCAGAATGGCTAAAATGAACAACTCAGGAAACAACCAATGTTGGCAAGGATGTGGAGAAAGGGGAACGCTTTTACACTGTTGGTGAGAATGCAAACTTGAGCAGCCACTCTGGAAAAAAGGATGGAGGTACTCAAAAAATTAAAAATAGAACTACACTATGACCAAAAAATTGCACTACTTGGTTTTATCCAAAGATACAAAAATGCTGATTTGAGGGGACACTTGGACCCTAATATTTATAGCAGCCAAATTATGAAAAGAGCCCAAATGTTCATCAACTGATGAATGGATAAAGAAGATGTGGTATAGTTGGGATGAGCACTGGGTATAAGTGATGAATTACTGGGTTCTACCTCCTGCAAACAATATTACATTGTATGTAAACTCACTCAAATTTATAAATAAATTAAAAAAAAAAGAAATGTGGTATACACACACACAATGGAATACTATTTGGTGATCAAAAAGAATGTAATCTTGCAATTTGCAACAATTTGGATGGTACTGGAGTGTATTATGCTAAGTGAAATAAGTCAGGAAAGAAATAATAATTTCATTCATATGTGGAAATTAAGAAACATACAGATTAACATAGGAAAAGGGAAGAAAAAAGAACATAAAAACAGAGAGGGAGGCAAATCATAAGAGACTCTTAAATACAGAGAACAAACTGAGTGTTGCTAGAGGGGAGGTGGGTAGGAAATGGGCTAAATGGGTGATGGGCATTAAGGACGGCGCTTGTCAGGAAGAGCACTGGGTTTTATATGTAAGTGATAAAACACTGGGTTCTATTCCTGAAACCAACACTAAATTGTATGTTAGCTAACTTGAATTTAAACACATAAATTTTTGAAAAATTAAAAAAATAATAAAGGTTGATTGGCATTTGGGCTACTCACACAATAAAAAAAAGGATTAATGGGTTAACCAGGAAATTAAAGAAGGAATAAAACTACATGGAAGCAAATGAAAATGAAAACCTCACATTCCAAACCTGTTGGGATGCAAGAAAGGCAGTAGTAAGAGGAAAGTATATTGTAATTCAGAACTATCTCAAGAAGCAAGATATAAAACAAAACCTTACACTTAAAGGAGCACGAAAAGGAACAGCAAGGAAAGCCTAAAGCCAGCAGAAGAGGGGAAATAATAAAAATGAGAGCAGAAATAAAATATGTAGAAACAAAAAAACTCAGTAGATCAGATCAATGAAACTAAGAGCTTTCTCTTTGAAACAGTAAACAAAATTGATAAACCCTTAGCCAGATTTATCAAAAAGAAGAGAAAGGATCCAAATAGATATAATCATGAATGACAGAGGAGAGATCAGCACCAATAGCACAGATATACCAACAATGATAAAAGAATAGTATCAAAATTATGTGCCAACACACTTGGCAATCAGGAAGAAATGGACAAATTCCTAAAAACCTACAAACTACCAAAAAGTAAAAATGAAGAAACAGAAAATTTTATCAGACCCATAACCAGCAAAGAAATTGAATCAGTTATCAGAAATCACCGAACTAACAAGAGTCCTGGGCCAGATGGCTTCCCAGGGTAATTCTATCAGACATTTGAAGAGTTAATATCTATTCTTCTCAAAGTGTTCCAAAAAATAGAAATGGAAGGAAAGCTTCCAAACTCACTCTATGAAACCAGGATTACCTTGATTCTAAAACCAGACAAAGACCCCACTAAAAAGGAGAATTACCAGCCAATATCCCTGATGAACCTGGATGCAAAAATTCCCAACATGATACTAGCAAATGGAATTCAACAGCACATTAAAAGAATTATTCACCATGATCAAATGGGATTTATTGCAAGGATGCGGGGCTGGTTCAATATTTGTAAATCAATCAGTGTGATACACCACATTAATAAAAGAAAGGATAAGAAGCATATGATTCAGTCAATAGATGCAGAAAAATAATTCAACAAAATACAGCACCCATTCTTGATAAAAGCCCTCAACAAAACTGGGATAGATGGAACATACCTCAAAATCACAAAGGCCATATATGAAAGACTAAGCTAATATCATCAGTGGGGAAAAACTGAGAGTATTTATCCTGTGGTCAGGAGCAAGACAAGGTTCCCCACTATCATCATTACTATTTAAAATAGTACTAGAAGTCTTCACCTCAGCAATTAGACAACAAAAATTAATCAATGGACTATAAATAAGCAAGAACAAAATCAAACTTTCGCTATTTGCAGATGACATGATACTCTATATAGAAAACGCAAAAGATTCTACCAAAAATTTGGTAGAACTAATACATGAATTCAGCAAAGTTGCAGGATATAAAATCAACGTGCTGGAAAATGTTGTATTTTTGTACACCAATAACAAAGCAACAGAAAGGGAAATCAATAAATGGGTCCCATTTTCAATTGCAGCAAAAACAACAAGATACCTAAGAATAAACCTAATTAAAAAGGTAAAAGATTTTTACTCTGAAAACCAAAGAAATCTTGTGAAAGATATGGAAGAGGACAAAAAAAAATGGAAAAACATCCACGCTCATGAGTTCAAGAACAAACATTGTTAAAATGTCCAAAATACCCAAAGCGATCTACACATTTAATGCAATCCTTAACAAAATGCCACCAGCTTTCTTTGCAGTGGTATATCAAACAGTCCTAATATTTGTATGGAACCAGAAAAGACACCAAATAGCCATAGTAATTTCAAAAAAGAAAAACAGAACTGTAGGCATCACGACTCTAGATTTCAAGCTATATTATGAAGCTGTAGTCATCAAAGCAGTATGCTACTGGCACAGAAACAGACACATAGATCATTGGAATGGAATAGATAATTGAGAAATACACCCACAACTATATGGTCAACTCATTTTCGACAAGGCAGGAAAGCATATCCAATGATAAAAAGACAGTCTTCAACCAATGGCATTGGGAAAACTGGACAGTGACATGCAGAAGAATGGAACTGGACCACTTTCTTACCAAATACACAAAAACAAATTCAAAATGGATGAAAGTCCTAAATGTGAGACAGGAAACCATCAAAATCCTAGAGGAGAACACAGGCAGTAACGTCTTCGACCTCAGCTGGAGCAACTTCTTACTAGAAATGTCACCAAAGGCAAGGGAAACAAAAGCAAAAATGAATCACTGAAGTCTACTCCTGAAACAAATATTTCAGTGAATGTTAACTAACAATAAATAAATTAAATAAATAAATAAATAAATAAATAAATTCTATGTCTTTATTGGAGGTCTCACTGAATTATTTCATTCTTTTCTCCAGGTGATGTATATGTTTACAATCATAACTCTAAATTCTTCATCAGGCATATTGCTTATGTCTGTTTTACTTACCTCCTTTTCTGATTGTTTTGTTGTTGTTGTTCTTTCTTTAGGAACATATTTATTGTGTCCCCGTTTTTCTTTCCTTTCTTTCCTATTTCTGTGTATCAGGTGGAATGGCTACTTTTTCTAAAATTGTAAGTGTGGTCTTGAGTATGTTGATTCTTTATGTAGACTATGTGTAATTTCTGTCTTTTGTTGTCTGTCTGCAGCTGTGGCTGTATATTCTAGTTACTCTCTTAAATTGTGGCTTTATACCCTTCTACACAGAAGGGTATAACAAAACTTAAAGGCAAACTACTGAATGGGAGAAGATGTTTGCAAATGGCATAGCTGTGAAGGGGTTAGTATCCAAAATATATAAAGAACTTATCAAACTCAACACCCAAAATACAAATAACCCAGTTAAGAAATGGGCAGAAGACATGAATAGACATTTTCCAAAGAACACAACCAAATGGCCAACTGACCTAATGAAATGATGCCATGGATCATCAGGGAAATGCAAATCAAAACTACGATGATATATCATCTCACATCTGTCAGAATGGCTGAAATCAACCACACAAGAAACAGCAGTTTTGTTGTTAGCAAAGATGTGGAGAAAGGGGAACCCTCTTACACTGTTGGTTGTTTGGGGAGAATGTAAAGTGGTATAGCCATTATGGAAAACAGTATGGAGGTTCCTCAAAAAGTTAAAAATAGAACTACCTTATGATACAGAAAATACAGTACTAGGTATTTACCCCAGGGATAAAAAAAAATACTAATTCAAAGGGATACATGCACTTACTGTTTATACCAGCTTATCTACAATAGCCAATTTATGGAAGCAACCCAAGTGTCCATTGACTGGTGAATGCATAAAGAAGATGTTGTGTATATATATATGCAATTGAATATTATTCAGCCATAGAAAAGAATTAAATCTTGCCATTAGCAAGGGACATGGATGGAGCTAGAGAGTATTATGCTAAGCAAAATAAGTCAGTCAGAGAAAACAAATATCATAGGATTTCACTCATCCATGGAGTTTAAGGAACAAAACAAAGGAGCAAAGGTAAAATCAGAGGCAGACCAAGAAACGAATTCTTAACTACAGAAAACAAGCAGAATGTTGCCAGAGGGGTGGTGGGTGGGGGATGGGTTAAATAGATGTTAGGGATTAAGAAGTACACTTGTGATGAGAATCAGTTGTTCTATGTAAAGGTTGAACACTACACTATATACCTGAAACCAGTATTACACAGTATGCTAACTACCTGGAATTTAAATTAAAACTTAAAAAATATCATGTATAGAAATGCAACAGATTACTGTAGGTCTAGCTCAATCCACGTCTTTGCAAATGGCAAGATTTCATTCTTTTCTATGGCTGGGTAATACTCCATTGTGTGTGTGTGTGTGTGTGTGTGAGTGTGTGTGTCACGCCTTCTTCATCAATTCATTCAGTCAATGGACATTTGGCCTCATTACATAATCTTGCTATTGTTCATAATGCTGCTATAAAAATCAGTGTGCATGATTGAAGGGATAGTGATGAGGTGTTGAGAACACCTTCACAGTATAAGTGACTGAACCCAGGTAAGACCTCTTTATAAACATTAAATATTTGTTGGGTGGGGGCAGGGAACCATGTATTTGTTGCTGTCCAAGACAAGCCTCATATGTAAGTTTCCTTTGTTTATTAAAACTGCCATCTAACAACTTGAAGTGGCCTGCCTTTTTCTTCAGTATAAGTGAAATAAGTCAGTAAGAGAAAGACAATTACCAAATGATTTCCCTCATATGTGGCATTTAAGAAACAAAACAAATAAACATAAGGGGAGAAAAAAATAGAGGCAAACCAGGAAATAGACTCTTAACTATAGAAAACAACTGATGGTTACCAAAGGGGAGCTGGGTGTAGTGATGGGTTAAATAGAAGAAGGGGATTAAGGAGTGCACTTGTTGTGATGAGCACTGGGTGTTGGATGGAATTTTTGAATCACTATATTGTACACTTGAAACTAGCATTACACTGTATGTTAATTAATTGGAACTTAAATTAAAACTTGGGGAAAAATAAAATGAAAAAAATTAATTGTGGTTCTATACATAAAGACATTAATAATAAAATAAGAAAAAATGAGAAAAGAAAATAATAAGAATTTAATGAGTCAAAAAGGAAAAAATAAAATGAAAGAGCAAAATAAATAAACTAGGAGACAAAATAAAAAAATAAAAACTAAGGCAAAATTTAAAAATAAAAAAATTTAAAAAAATTATAGAAAAAAAAAGTTGGCTGTTTTCTTTGCCTCATCACTGCAGGGGTTTGTGTGGGCTTGCAGACTCTGGGCTAGCTGAAGAGATCCTGTTCTGGTCTGGACTTTTAAGTTGGTTAGGGAAAGAGTATCCCCATAGTTCATAGGCCCTTTTAAACCACTTTTTTTTTCTGTGTCCCAGCACAAGGACTTGTGTGGGCTTGTGAACCCTGGGCTTGCTGAGGTTGTAAGCTCCCTGTCATAAACAGACCTGCCAGTTATGTCATTGGTTCCTGTCATTTATAGAGCTGGGATCTGCCCATTATGGACTACAGGCCCTGCTCCAGTCTAGGCTTTTAAATAGAGGTGGAGAACATGTTACCACAGCTCCTCAGCTCTTTTAAACCCTAGCAGTTTTTCTAAGTTCCAGCACAACCAGAGCTGCTGTGAGCTTGGGGATCCTGTGGTTGCTGATGTCACAAGGTCTCTGTAATGACCTAATCCTCAAGTTATGTTGAGGACCTGCCAGTTATGGCATCTGGACGCACCAATTATGGAATCTAGACTCTGCTCTGGTTTGGGCTTTTTAAGGTAGAAAAGGAAAGAGTATCTCTGCAGCTCCGCTTCCCTTTTAAGCCCTGGCTTTTTTTCTGTGCCCTAGTGTGACTGGGACTGGCGTGGGCTTGCAGACAGTGGGATTGCTAAGGTCACAAGCTCACTGTGATAACTGAACCCACCTGTCATGTAATCTGGACTCTGCTTATTCTAGGCTTTTATGATGGTGTGGGAATGTAAACCATGTTGTTCTCCAGTCCTTCTGACCTGGAGAGCATTCCTGCAGCTCCTCTACCACTTGGAGGAATCCTAGTCTTACCCCTTTTATATACTAGTTGCTCTTTTAAACAAGTTTTTTTTCTGTGTCCAAGGACAGATAGATTTGTTCTGGGTCCCTTAGTCCTATCCCTCCTGACTGCCATTCACAGCATGGGGGGGGGGTCCCTTTGTAAACATGTCTCCATCCCTCTTGCTGTTCTCTTTTTCTATCTTTGGTTGTTCAGAAGCTGATCAGTCAGCTCTCAGTTCTTCATGAGGAATAGTTCTATTAATGGTTGTAATTTCATGTGTTCCATGGAGGATGTGAGTTCATCTTCCTATATCAGCTTGGACCAGGATCTCCTGGGGGACAAATTTTGCATTTTACCTGGGAAACTCCTCAGTATGCAGACCAACAAAGTGTAAGCCACCAAGAAATCTAAGGAAATGAGTCTTGGGAAAGAAGCATCTGCGAGGGAAATACTGGCTTACTCATTGACACCTAGGTGGGAAAGGTTGGCCCAAATGTTGAGGTTTGTGGACGACCATGTGAGTATAGGTATGTCCCCAAATTCCAGCTCATTTAATGCATTAATTTGAGAAAGTGCACATAGTGCATTGAGCAAATAAGGTAAAAAAATGACTGATGCAGTGGGCTGGCCTTTTATGTAGACAGTCCATCTGGTCACTGATGCTCAATGAGAAGCTAAAACTATAATTATAAAGTTGGAAGTAGAGCTGAGGTTGGAGAAGGGCATGTGGTGATCCACTACCCTGCTAGCTTCAGGGCTAGTATACAAGGTGGGAGAACAAGATAATAAGTTTAAGACCTTAGCGTGTCAATTTTTAGAGCTAGGAGGGTACAAAGTGCCACAGATTAAATTCTGAACACTTGTGACAATGCTGGGAGGTGGAATCCCTGGATAAGTGAGGATAGCAAAAAGGATGATGTTGAGGTGATTGACAGTGAAATAGCAAAACATTCCATGCCAACTGACCCTTAACACAAAGAAAAGAAAAATCACAACATGGACACTGGCAGTCATCAGGGAAGCCCCCAATTCAGAAAAAAATCATGACGAAAAATCTTTACCCACTGATCTTATTTACATAGCTGCCAAGTTCCAACAAACATCCAGGGATAATATACAGGCATGGTTAGTGCAGCTATGGGATATGGGGGCATGGCATTTTTTTTTGGCAGCAGTCAGAGAAAGTGAGCAACATCATCACACATCCTGCCCCCTGGCAGCACCTGCATGGCACTCAGGAGGTTCAAGGTGCTCACTCCTTTATACAGGCATACTTCATTTTATTGTGCTTTGCTTCATTATGCTTCACAGATATTGAATGTTCTACAAACTGAAGGTTTGTGGCAAACCTCTATCGAACAAATCTATTGGTACCATTTGTCCAACACTATTTGATCATTTGATGTGTCTGCATTACATTTCATTAATTATTGCAATATTTAAAACTTCTATTATATTTCTTCTCATAATCTGTAATCAGTGATGTTATATGTTACTATTGTAATATTTGAACTGTCACAAACCATACCCATATAAGTCAGCGAATTTAATTGATAAATGTTGTATGTGTTCTGACTGTTCCATTAACTGGCCTTCCTCTGTCTCTCTCTCCCCCATCTCAGGCTTCTCTATTTCCTTATACACATCAATACTGAAGTAAGCCAATATAATAACCCCACAATAGCCTCTATGTGTTCAAATGAAAAGAAGAATTACATGTTCCTGACTTCAAATAAAAAACTAGAAATAATTCAGCTTAGTGAGGAAGGCATATCATAAGCCAGGATAGGCTGAAAGCTAGGTATCTTGTACCAGACGGTCAAGCTGTGAATTCCAAAGAAGTTATTGAAAGAAATTATCAGTGCTACTTTAGTGAACACACAAATGGTAAGAAAGAGAAATAACCTTAGTGCTATTGTGAAAGTTTTAGTGGTCTGCATAGAAGATCTAACTGTTACAACATCCCCAAAGTCAATTCTAGGGTTATTGGTTCACAACCCTTCTGGGAGTATCCCTGGTGTAATCTGAAACTGACCTTGTACTCAGAGAGCAGGGAGATACTGAATAAAAATGCAGGCCACCCCAAGTTGGTAGATGGCAGTTATAATAAACAAAGGAAACTTACATAGGCTTGTCTTGGGCAGCAGTAAGATAAATGGTCCCCCTCCCCTACCAAACACATACTTAAAAGTTTATAAAGAGGTCTTACCTGGGTTCAGTAACTTATACTGTGAAGGTGTTCTCAACACCACATCACTATCTCAAAGCTATGTTCTTGGCATAGCCTCTGGAAGCATGAAAGGCAAATAGAAACTACATTCCAAGATCAGGGGAAGGGATGAAGAGACTCCAAATCCCCAGGTCTAGTTCACATCTTTTCAAAGACAGTCCTCAGTAAGAGCAAGGCCCTAACTCTCTCCAATTCTTTAAAAGTTGAGAGAGGTAGAGCCTGCATATATGACTGAATTCCTGCATGAATTGCATGATAAAACTTAAATGGATGAGGACTTTCTTCATATGTGTGAGCCAAGAAAGTGGTTTCTTGAGATGGATTCTTCTGGTGAAGATGCTGTGAAGATTGTTGAAATGACAAAAAAGGATTTAGAATATTGCATAGACTTAGTTGATAAAGCAGCAGCAGGGTTTGAGAGGACTGAGTCCAATTTTTAAAGGATTTCTACTGTAGGTAAAATGCTATCAAACAGCATTGCATATTATAGATAAATTGTTAGTGAAAGGAAGAGTTGATTAATACGGCACTTAATTATCTTATTTTTAGAAATTGCCACTTGCAACCCAAACTTCAGCTACCACCACCCTGATCAGTCAGCAGCCATCAGCATTGAGGCAAGACTCTCCACCAGCAAAACGATTACAAGTTGCTGAAAGTTCAGATGATGGTTAGCCTTTTTCTAGACATAATGCTATTCCACACTTAATAGATTACAGCGTAGTATAAATATAACTTTTATATGTCCTGGGAAAAGAAAGAATTCACTTGACTAACTTTATTGTGATGTTTGCTTTATTGGGATGGTCTGGAACTGAACCCACCATATGTCCAAGGTATGCGTATAGATTTAATTATTCTAAGCCAGATGGAGCAGGGAGGTTTGTCCCAGCGAGTAGGATCCCCTGGGCAGGAGAGACCCTGGAAATATACAGGGCTATATGACAAGTTCTTAGGGAGTTAATAATGAAATAGGACATCAATATCTCTGTTTGTAAGCCTTTATTAGGCCACATTACTACAGCAATATAAGCCAAGATACTCCATTCTTCCCCCAGTACCTGGTATGGGACAATGATATTCATGCTGAATCTGGTCATGATACAAGACACTTATGATGTTGGTCAGGCCATTGTTATTCTGAGGAAACTGGTAAATTCCAGAAACAGGTACAAGCTGTGAAAAAGACCTGAGACAAAGATGAAATTAATTGAGCAAAGAAGCTATTGCAATTGGCTATAAATGGTCTTGTGAGAGTAACCTGAAAGCAGATGTGGTTTAACTTCATTGCTACCAGTATCCCAACTAAAAAAGATAGATCAGAAACCCAACACCATGTTGGTCAGCCTGTAGAATGTCATACAACCTAATCAATAGTTCAGACCTGCCCCATGTGCCCCTACAATTTCAAGTGCCCTGCTAGGTCCAGCAGTGGCCCCATGAATACAGTATATTTGAGGTGGAAGCTTCCCTCACCCTGAGTATAGAATACAGGCCAATACTGCCTCCAGGTGAAGGACACTGGTGGTAATCAGAAACCCTATGTTGAACTCACTATTCACTGTTTCACCAGAAACAAACACAAGGTGTTGGCTCTAAGTGATACTGGAGCCAAATATACTAATATATGGTAGTTCTCATAATTTTACTATCCCCCTCAGCATCATCGATGGCTAAAGAGGGCAGAACTTATGGTCAGATAGACTCTTTTGACACTACAAATTGGGCGGTCACCCTCATGGGTATATGAGTTGTTTTCATCTCCCCAATACCAGAGGACATATTGGACATTTATATAATATCCTGCAAGGTCAAACTCTGCAAACCTTTATTAATGAATACTGCCTCTGGGTTAATCAAACCAGTGTTGAGGGAAAACAACAACTGTAAACCAGTAACCCTACCACGCTGCAAAGAGTTCTAAATGTCAAAAAATATAAGTTGCTTGGGGAAGAGCATAAGAAATTAGGAGAAACTATCCCAAAACTGCAAAAAGTGCATATTGTATGCCCTGTTCATAGTGCTTTAACAGCTTGGTATGTCCATTAAAAAAAAGAATAGATAACCTTGTCTTCCATGTATGGTAGGCAGTTTAGATTTTTATCCAGGAAACTCCCAGGTTTGCAAACCAACAACCACTATATAATAACCTCCTATGTCTCTCTTTACCTGTTTTAAAGTCTGGCTTGTTTATATATCTACTCCTATTTCTTTATTGGCTATAATTTGTTTGAAATATATTTTTTTAATTCCTTCACTCTCAGTATATTTGAGTCTTTAAGACTTGTAGGCAGCCTATCACTGGGTCTTTTCTTTTTCTTTTGTTTTAACCCATTTGGCCATTCTATGTCTTCTGATTGGAAAAATTTAATCCATTTATGTTTAAAGTAATTATTGAGGAGAGACTTCTAAGAAGATGGCTGAATAAAAGAATTCTAAATATACATCTTCCCATAGACACACCTAGATAACAGCCAAATCAGTGCAACTCACCCAGAAAACAACCTGAAGACAGGCAGTACAGACTTTTTAGTTAATCGCAGAAAGGATATTACATTGAAAAGGGTAGGAGGGGTGCAGACATGGTCAGGAACCAAACTCCCAGTAAGAATAAAAACAAACAGGAGAGATACCACAAGAATGGAGAAAGTAGAGGAGCAGACCCCATACCATACCAAGTACCAAGTACAGTACTTCTTGTACCAAGAAGAAAAGTCCCCATAATATCTGGCTTTGAAAACTAGTGGGGATTAGCTTTGCAAGTTTTTGCAATCAGTGGGATTTAACTCTGGGTATATTAAAAATCAGTGGGCTTTGCTCTGGGATAGCTGGAGTGTTATAGAAAACACAGTCCCTGCCCATTAAGAGACAACATAATATCCATGCCAAGATAAAGCATTGAAGCAGAAGTTTGAAAAGTGCCTGGGGTATATGTGAAGATTTATTTACTAATCTCAGAATGTGTGCTGAAGGGGTAGAGATCTTCAAGGGACTTTTCAAAGAAGAAATGGATTGGCAGGTGCCATTTCTTTCCCCCCTAGCCTAGTTATCTGGAAACTTGAAGTAATCAGCATGAATACCCTCCACCTATATTGCTAACAGCACATGCTCCACTCCTACATTCTCTTGTGGATCTGCTCATCCAATCTTACCCACTCAGCACGACCCCCCACAGAAGTTGCACTTGTAACCTCAACCTCATATCCTGCAAGCAGCCCTGGCAAGGACTGGTGCCACTTCAAAGTGACTCTTGCCCTACTGAGAGGGGAAAATAATCACACACACACACACACACACACACACACACACACACCAGTTCAGCTGCAATCCCAGAAAAGAGCTTAAGGGCAGATATCTTATCTGACTGCTGGCCTAGTCCTCCAACAAAAACCTGTCAGGGCTCAGAAAGGGAGCTCTACAGTTTGGGGTCACTGCATTCCTGGCACACAGATTGGGGTCAGGCATCTGATCTGACTGTCCGTCCTGCACTCCAACAAGATTCTCAGGAGATAAGGCAGAGAGAGAACCTTGCAGATTGGTGCTACTACAGCACCAACAGATGGACTAGGGACAGGCATCTGGTCTGACCTCCTGTCCTGACCACCACCAAAAGCCTCTCAGGAGAGCTTTTCAGGGAGAGCACCCTGAAGTTCGGTGGAACTGGAGGCCCAAAAAACAGGCTTGAGGCCAGGCATCTGGTCTCAGTGCTGACATGACCAAACTACAAGTCCACAGCAGTCCCAGATTTGAACATTAACAGCACGTGGAACAAACCCAGCCCACAAAAGGCAAAGTGGACCATTTAAATTGACTGAGCTAAAGGCAAATGAGGCTTAAACACAACAGGAGACTGCATGCAACCCACAAAGGAGACACTCCTGAAGTGCATGGTTCAGGAAATGTTGCCCTACAGGGCACCACAGGACCTCTTCCTTATAATGCCACTACTTTCAAGATCAATGGACATGACTGACTGGTTTCCCTAATACATAGAAATGAACAGATAGACAAAATGAGGATGCAGACGAATATGACCCAAATGAAAAATAAGTGACAAAACCACAACAAAAGAGCTAAATGAAATGGAGATAAGCAATATGTTTGATAGAGAATTCAAAGTATTGGTCATGAAGATACTTACCAGACTTGAGAAAAGTATTGAAGATGTCAAGAAGATCTTCAACAAAGGGACAGAAAATATAGAAAAGAAGCAAACAGAGAAGAACTCAATAACTGAAATGAAAAATACAATAAATGGAATCAATAGAAAATTAAAGGAGGCAGTTAAGGGAACTCAGTGACATTATCAAATGAAATAACATTTGCATTATAGGGATCCCAGAAGGTGAAGAGAGAGTAAAGGGTGCAGAAAGTTTTGAAGAAATAATAGCTGAAAACGTCCCTAATATGGGGCAGGAAACAGATCCAGATCCTGGAGGCACAGACAGCCTTCACCATTCAACACAAAGAGGTCCACACTGAGACACATAATAATAATAATGGCAAAAAGAGTAATAAAGGAGAATTTAATATTTTTTATGTTTATTTTTGAGATAGAGACAGAGCATGAGTAGGGGAGGGGCAGAGAGAGAGAGGGAGACACAGAATCTGAAGCAGACTCCAGGCTCTAAGCTGTCAGGACAGAGCCTGATGCAGGGCTCAAACTCATGTACCATGAGATCATGACCTGAGCCAAAGTCAGATGCTCAACTGACTGAACTACCAAGGTGCCCCAAAGGGAGAATTTTTAAAGGCAGCAAGAGAAAACAGTTATGTAAAAGGAAAGCCGCAGCAGTCTATCAGCTGATTTTTCAAGGGAAACTTCACAAGCCAGAAAGGAGTGGCATAATATGTTCAAAGTGCTAAAGAAACAAACAAAAACATCCCCTGCAACCAAGAATATTCTGCTCAACAAGGTTATCATTCAGAATAGAAAGAGAGAGAAAACTTTTTTTCCCAAACAAAAGTTAAAGGAGGTCATCACCACTAAACAAATCTTACAAGAAATGTAAACAGGAATTTTTTGAATGGAAATAAAAGGCTATTATAAAAAGAATAAGAAAAAAAAAGCACAGATAAACACAAACATAATAAAAGTTGGAGATTAAACACTTATAAAATCAGTACAGAGCTTAAGCACAAGGCAATAAACCAAATAAATGTATTCCAATCTGTCAAGGGATTCACAAAATAAAATGACATAAATGATGACATGATAAACATAAAATATGTGGGGGAATAAAAAATAGTGCTTTTAGAAGGTGTTTAAACTTTAGCAACTACCAACTCAATATATACTGCTATATGCATGAGATGTTGCATGTTAGCCTAATGGTAACCACAAATCAAAAACTAGTAATAGGTATGCAAAAAAAATAGAGAAAAAGGAATCCATGATCATCACTAAAATTTTCCATCAAACCACAAGGAAGACAGCAAGAGAAGGAGGGAATAGAGAAGAACTACAAAAACAATCATAACATAAGTAACAAAAGGGCAATAAATACACCTTTATCAATAACTACTTTGAATGTAAATGGACAAAACACTTCAATCAAAAGACATAGTGTGACTGAACGGACAAGAAAGCAAGACCCAACAAGAAGGAGCTAAGATGGTGGTGTAGTAGGAAGATCATAAGCTTGTCTCGTCCCTCAAACCCAATTAGAAAATGATCAAATTATTTTGGATACCCAATAAATCAACCTGAGGACTGACAGAACAACTCCAAAAGTAGACAGAGAGAAGAGGCCACATCAATGAAGGTAGTAAGTGTGGAGACAGGGTTTGGGGGAGAAATGGATTGCAGGTGCTGGGGAAGGAATGGAGCCATGGTCACAGAAAGATGAGAGAGAGAGAGAGAGAGTACCACACAGGGGAAAGCACAAGAGCAATTACCCAAGGCCACTGGCTGTGAAAATGAGAAGGGTTGGTTTTTGTGAGATATTGCAACCAGTGGGGCTTGAAAATGGATGTTTTAAAGGTCAGTGGGCTTGGCTCATATAGAGCCCTGAGGACATGGCCCTATTCCTGGATAGAAGGCAGGCAAACAACATAGGGGCTGATGGCATGGAAATAGTGAACTGAGCAATACCTAGGGCACACAAATGTGAGATTGGTTGCTTGTCTTGAAGTGCAGCTAAGAGAGGAAGTATTCACAGGGGACACCTCTCTGGAGACAAAGGAGACAGCAGGTGCCATTTCCCTCCCCTGCCCCTCAGTATAAAAGCTTAGTCACGTGTGGAGAGTGGCTCAGCCTGAAACTGGCTGCCTAGTTTGCTTGCTCCAAGACAAATGCCCCTGCACTCTGGTACAACTGACTTTCTTGGTCAAACCTACCTCAGTTCCAGTATAGCAAGACCCTCAACCAGAAGAACAGTGCAGACCCTTACCATACTATGTCCCTAAAGCCTGGAGTTTTAAAAATCAGCAGGTTTGTCTGGGATAGAGCCTGGAGGGCACTGTGCTGCTCCTGGATAGAGGGAAAGCAAACAGCCTGGAGGCAGACAGTGTGGAAACAGTGATCTGAAAAATGCCTGAGACACACAGGGGGTACATTATTCACTCTTCTTGGAGTGTTTCCCTGAGAACAGCAAGTGAAAAGACCTCTCTCCATGAACAAAATGGATGGCTGGCATCATTTTCCTCCACATACTCTGAGTGTAAACACAGAACCACCTGCAGTAAACATCACAGAGCCAACACTGGCTGCCTAACCTGCTTACTCCAGGTCCCATACCACTATGCTGTGCTGGTACTCCCCTTCTCTATTAAGTTTGTCTCATCCCCAGAACAGCAGGCCCCTTCCCGAGAAGACCAGCAGAAGCCACACCACTTTTCCATACCAGAGAGCTCAGTAAGTCTTCAATTCTAGGGGAATTAGTATCAGGTCTCATTTAACAAGCAGATGAGAGCACACCTAATTAAAACTCACCACACTCTCTCCAAGGTCCAAACACTACCCACTGTAGACAAGGAGAGCCTCTGCGGATGACTGATCTGAAGGATAGAGCCACCAAACAGAGCAGCAGAATGCACACAGCACACACCCAGAAGTGTGAGACACTCCCTGAAGTGCCAGGCTCTGATCACTATATGACATCTTCTACATAAATCCATTCCTCTCAGGAGAAGTAAATATATCAAGCTTTTACAAGAGAGACTTAGACAAAATGCCAAGATGGAGGAATACATCCCAAAAGAAACAAGGAAAAAGTCACAGCCAGATATGTAATAGAAACAGACTGACTGATGGAGAATTTAAAGCAACAACCATGAGGATACTCACTGAGCTTCAGAAAAGAATGGAAATCTTCAGGGAGGCCCTTATTGCAGAGATAAAAGAGTTAAAGCAATCAAGCAGAAATGGAAAATGTGATAACAGATTCAAAATAGACTGAAGTAATAAACACAAGGACAGAGGAAGCAGAGGACTGAATAAGTGATATAGAATATAAAATGGTGGAAAATAATGAAGCTGAACAAAAGATAATAAAGAAGGATGGATCATGAGAACAGGCTTACAGAATTGAGTGATTCCACCAAATCTAATAACATTCATATCATAGGAGTCCCAGAAGAAGAAGAAGAGAGAAAAGGAGGCAGAAAATTAATTTGACGAAATCATAGATGAAAACTTCCATAATATGGGGAAGGAAACACATCCAAATACAGGAGGCACAGAGAACTCCCTTCAAAATCAACAAAAGCGGGCCATCACCAAAACATATTGTAATTAAATTAACAAAACATACCAATAAAGAAAAACCATAAAAGCATTAAGACAAAAGAAAACCCTAACATAAAAGAGAAGACCCATTAGACTATCTGGAAATGTCTCAACAGAAACTTGCAAGCCAGAAGGTACAGGTATGTCTTATTCAATGTGCTGAATAAGAAAAATCTGCAGCCAAGAAGACTATCCAGTAAGGCTATCATTCAGAATAGGAAAGATAAAGAGTTTCTCACACAAACAAAACCTAAAGGAGTTAATGATCACTAAACCAGCCCTGCAAGAAATATTTAAGGGGATTCCTTGAGTGGTAAAGGAAGACCAAAAGTGACAAAAACTAGAACAGAGGAAATCTCCAGAAACAAGGACAAAACAAATAACAAAATGGCACTAAAATACATGTCTATCAATGGATGTAACACTCTAATCAAAAGATGTAGGGTGCCAGAATGGAAAAAAAAAATAACAACCATCTATACACTGCCTCTAAGAGACTCATTTTTTTTTATTTTAACTTTACTTTTTAAACTTTACATCCAAATTAGTTAGCATATAGTTCAACAATGCTTTCAGGAGTAGGTTCCTTAGTGCCCCTTAACAATTTAGCCCATTCTCCCACATCCCCACCAGTAACCCTCAGTTTGTTCTCAATACTTATGAGTCTCTTCTGTTTTGCCCCCCTCCCTGTTTTTATATTATTTTTCCCCTTCCCTTATGTTCATCTGGTTTGTCTCTCAAAGCCCTCATATGAGTGAAGTCATATGATTGTTGTCTTTCTCTGACTGACTAATTTCACTTAGCAGAATACCCTCCAGTTCCATCCACATAGTTGCAAATGGCAAGATTTCATTCTTTTTGATTGCCAAGTAATACTCCATTGCATATATATATACCACATCTTCTTTATCCATTCATCCATCGATGGACATTTGGGCTCCTTCCACTTTGGCTATTGTTGATAGTGTTGCTATAGACATGGGGGTGCATGTGTCCCTTTGAAAAAGCACACCTGTGTCTCATGGATAAATGCCTAGTAGTGCAATTGCTGGGTCATAGGGTAGTTTTAAGTTTTTTGAGGAACCTCCATACTGTTTTCAAGAGTGGCTGCACCAGCTTCTATTCCCACCAACAATGCAAAAGAGATCCTCTTTCTCCACATCCTCACCAACATCTGTTGTTGCCTGAGTTGTTAATGTTAGCCATTCTGACAGGTGTCAGGTGGTATCTCATTGTGGTTTTGATTTGTATTTCCCTCATGATGAGTGATCTAGAGCATTGTTTCATGTGTCAGTTGGCCATCTGGATGTCTTCTTTGGAGAAGTGTCTATTCATGTCTTTTGCCCATTTCTTCACTGGATTCTTCGTTATTTTGGGTGTTGAGTTTGATAAGTTCTTTATAGATTTTGGATACTAACACTTTATCCTCTCCCATTCTGTCTGTTGCCTTTTAGTTTTACTGATTGTTTCCTTTGCTATGCAGAAGATTGTTATTTTCATGAGGTCCCAGTAGTTCATTTTTGCTTTTGTTTCCCTTGCCTCCAGAGACGTGTTGAGTAAGAAGTTGCTGCGGTCAAGATGGAAGAGGTTTTTGCCTGCCTTCTCCTCAAGGATTTTGATGGCTTCCTGTCTTACATTGAGGTCTTTTATTTATTTCGAGTTTATTTTTGCATATGGTGTAAGAAAGTGGTCCAGGTTCATTCTTCTGCATGTCGCTGTCCAGTTTTCCCAGCACCACTTGCTGAAGAGACTGTCTTTATTCCATTGGATATTCTTTCCTGCTCTGTCAAAGATTAGTTGCCCATACGTTTGTCAGTCCATTTCTGGGTTATCTATTCTGTTCCATTGATCTGAGTGTCTGTTCTTGTGCCAGTACAATACTGTCTTGATGATTACAGCTTTGTGGTATAGCTTGAAGTCTGGGATTGCGATGTCTCCTGATTTGTTTTTCTTTTTCAAGATAACTTTGGCTATTCGGGGTCTTTTCCGGTTCCATACAAATTTTAGAATTATTTGTTCTAGCTCTGTGAAGAATGCTGGTGTTACCTTGAGAAGGATCGCATTGACTATGTAGATTGCTTTGGGTAGTATTGACATTTTAACAATATTTATTCTTCCTATCCAGGAGTGTGGAATTTTTTTCCATTTTTTTTCGTGTCTTCTCCAATTTCTTTCATAAGCTTTCTATAGTTTTCAGTGTATAGATTTTTCACCTCTTTGGTTAGATTTATTCCTAGGTATTTTATGGGTTTTGGTGCAACTGTAAATGGGATTGATTCCTTGATTTCTCCTTCTGTCACTTCATTGTTGGTGTATAGGAATGTAACCGATTTCTGTGCATTGATTTTATATCCTGCAACATTGCTGAATTCATGAATCAATTCTAGCACTTTTTTTTTTGGTGGAATCTTTAGGGTTTTCCATATAGAGTATCATGTCATCTGTGAAGTGTGAAAGTTTGACCTCCTCCTGGCCGATTTGGATGCCTTTTATTTCTTTGTGTTGTCTAATTGCAGAGGTTAAGACTATGTTGAATAACAGTGGTGAGAGTGGACATCCCTGTCTTGTTCCTGACCTTAGGAGGAAAGCTCTCAGTTTTTCCCCATTGAGGATGATATTAGCATTGGGTCGTTCATATATGGCTTTTATGATCTTGAGGTATGCTCCCTCTATCCCTACTTTCTTGAGGGTTTTTATCAAGAAAGGATGCTGTATTTTGTCAAAAGTTTTATCTGCATCTATTGAGAGGATCATATATTTCTTTAATTTATTTGATTGATGTGATGAATCACGTTATTTGATTTGCGGATATTGAACCAGCCCTGCATTCCAGGTATAAATCCTGCTTCGTCGTGGTGAATAATATTTTAATGCATTGTTGGAGCCAGTTGGCTAATATCTTGTTGAGGATTTTTGCATCCATGTTCATCAGGAAATTGGTCTATAGTTCTCCTTTTTAGTGTGGTGTCTGTCTGGTTTTGGAATGAAGGTAATGCTGGCTTCAATAGAAAGAGTTTGGAAGTTTTCCTTCCATTTCTATTTTTTGGAACACCTTCAAGAGAATAGGTGTTAACTCTTCCTTAAATGTTTGGTAGAATCCCCCTGCAAAACCATATGGCCCTGGACTCTTGGTTTTTTTGGCAGATATTTGATTACTAATTCAATTTCTTTACTGGTTATGGGTATGTACAAATTTTCTATTTCTTCTTATTTCAGTTTTGGTAGTGTGTATGTTTCTAGAAATTTGTCTATTTCTTCCAGATTGCCCATTTTATTGGTTTATAATTGCTCATAATATTCTCTTATTATTGTTTCCATTTCTGCTGTGTTGGTTGTGATCTCTCCTCTTTCATTCTTGATTTTATTTATTCGGGTCCTCTCCTTTTTCTTCTTGATCAAACTGGCTAGTGGTTTATCAATGTTGTTAATTCTTTCAAAGGACCAGCTTCTGGTTTCATTGATCTGTTCTACTTTTTTTTTTTTTTTTGGTTTTGATAGCATTAATTTCTGCTCTAATCTTTATTATTTACAGTCTTCTGCTGGTTTTGGGTTTTATTTACTCTTCTTTTTCCAGCTCCTTAAGGTGTAAGGTTAGGTCGTGTATCTGAGATCTTTCTTCCTTCTTTAGGAAGGCCTGGATTGCTAGATATTTTCCTCTTATGACCGCCTTTGCTGCGTCCCAGAGGTTTTGGGTTGTGGTGTTATCATTTTCCTTGACTTCCATATACTTTTTAATTTCCTCTTTAACTGCTTGGTTAGCCCATTCATTCTTTAGTAGGATGTTCTTCTCTCTCCAAGTATTTGTTACCTTTCCAAATTTTATCTTGTGGTTGATTTCGAGTTTCACAGCATTGTGGTCTGAAAGTATGCACAGTATGATCTCGATATGTTTGTACTTATTGAGGGCTGATTTGTGTCCCAGTGTATGGTCTATTCTGGGGAACGTTTCATGGGCACTAGAGAAGATGTATATTCTGCTGCTTTAGGATGAAATGTTCTCGGGGCGCCTGGGTGGCTCAGTCGGTTAGGCGGCCGACTTCAGCTCAGGTCATGATCTCACGGTTCGTGAGGGCTGTGAGTTCGAGCCCCATGTTGGGCTCTGTGCTGACAGCTCAGAGCCTGGAGCTTGTTTCAGATTCTGTGTCTCCCTCTCTCTGACCCTCCCCTGTTCATGCTCTGTCTCTCTCTGTCTCAAAAATAAATAAATGTTAAAAAAAAATTTTAGGATGAAATGTTCTGAATATATCTGTGAAGTCCATCTGGTCCAGTGTGTCATTCAAAGCCATTGTTTCCACATTGATTTTTTTATTAGATTATCTTTCCATTGCTGCGAGTGTGGTGTTGAAGTCTCCTACTATTATGGTACTACTATCAATGAGTTTCTTTATGTTTGTGATTAATGGATTTATATATTTGTGTTCTACCACATTTGGTGCATAAATGTTTACAATTGTTAGGTCTTCTTGGTCTATATACCCCTTGATTATGATATAATGCACTTCTGCATCTCTAGATACAATTTTATTTTAAAGTCTAGATTGTCTGATGTAAGTATGGCTACTCCTACTTTCTTTTTTTACCATTAGCATGATAGATGGTTCTCCATCCCCTTATTGTCAACCTGAAGGTGCCTTTAGATCTACAATGGGTCTCTGGTAAACAGAATATAGATGGATCTTGTTTTCTTATCCATTCTTTTACCCTATGTTTTTGATTGGAGCATTGAGTCCATTGACGTTTAGAGTAAGTACTGAAAGATTTGAATTTATTGTCATTATCATGCTTGTAAAGTTGGAGTTTCTTGTGGTGTTCTTTGGTCCTTTCTAATCTTTCCTGCTTTTCATATATATATATATATATATATATATATATATAT